>NW_022631009.1:11660729-11822523 GCF_010015895.1 Lontra canadensis | reverse complement strand
AAAACAAAACAAAACAAAACTCAAGGTTTCGGCCTAAAACTTGGTAAGCAAAAATCATGCAACCTGGAAAGGCCTTTATCTTATTCATCCTTGTCTCCTCAAGGCCAAGCACAGTGCCTGACAAATAGGAGATTCAGAAGAATATTTAGTGAATGAGGAGGAAAAAGGTACTGAAAAAAACTTGTAGATTTGACTATGGAAATAACCCCACTAATTTCTGAGAAATTACAAAGGAAGAGAAGTAGCAGGTTGGAGATGGACAAAAAGTATACATGTGATTCAAAGCAGAGAAAAAGACAAATTCTGAAAATCACTAACTGCCAAGTTTGGGGTGGATCTGCCGTAAAACTGTAGAGGCAAGTAGGAGCCAGCAAGAGCTCATGAAGAACCAGGTACGGAAGACAATTCTCCCTTCCTCTTCCGACCGAGTTAGGGTTGCAGGCTGCCGCGTAAATCACAGATGTGGAATTCGGTAGTCATGTCGTCACACCATAAGGAGAGTCTTAGGACCAAGGCTGACATACTCACGGGATGATGGCACAGTCCAGTACCCACAGGATGTTGACTAATGGATTGCCTGTCAACCTCGAGGGAAATGTCCAGTAATGTGTCACCTGACTCTGTCCTTGTCCTTAACCTATTTAACATGCTTTATTACTGACACGAATGAAAACATGAACAGCAGACTACGGATTCCACAGGCCTTGAAGGGATAACTAACACAACAAAGGACAGAGTCAGATACTAATGTTATGAGCAGCTATTTGCCAAAAGCAGAATGTGCTAAAACTCTACGTCTGCTATTTCGTTGAATTCTTCCTCTCAGAACACACAGGGTGTTGACAAGGAAACTGTCTTGAGCATGATGAGATTTGCCCCCAGCCTGGAGCTAGTGAACAGCAGAGTGGGCTTGTCTGACTCCAGAGTCTGCTTTCTTTTTCGTATCCTCTCAGCTTGGTACCTTGTGATCAGAATTCCCAAAGATCTAAGAACTGGAAACGAAGATGGTAACATTCAATTTAGTCCATTTTGAATATGCAATAAGCCTTGCACATGCAAAGGCCCTGGGGGTGGGGCTGGGGAAGAGGGTCTGAAGAAGGAGAAGCCTACTGCTCACAGATCCTTTCAGGAGGAGATGAGATATGCAGACCAACAACTACGATATGAGAAGACATGATGAGTGCAAGACAGAGGGGTCCTGAGGGAACACAGAGGAAGAACTACTCCCAGCTAGGTTGAGGGGAAGCGGGGAGGGGATATGTCACAGATAAGAAGCCACTTAAGACGTCTTGAACACTGGGTAGAATATGAAAAAGTGTCAGAGGGAGTAGAAGGAGCAGATCTCAGGTGAAAGGGATGGTGCGTATGGAAACACGGAGGAAGGAAAACACGAGAATTATTCAGAATATACAGAATCCCTTGTTTGGCTGGAGCACAGTGATCAGAGGAGATAAAGGAGCCACAAAGGTGAACTGCATGTGGAGAGTGGAAGAATGGGCACGCTCTGCTAAGGGCACTGACTCTGAAAGCAAGAGAGAGCCATGAGGAGTGTGGAATGGGGTGCTGATATGAACATGATATTTTATGCAGCCTTTGTGGCAGCTGTGTCTGGAGAAGAGATGGGCAGCTGGAAGGCAGGGCAGGTGGCTATTACAGGTAGGAGGTGGGTCATATGGTAAAAGGGAGAGAGCCCCGGCAGCGGAAACACTTTCTAGTTTTGAACCTAGTTCTTAGGTAAAGAAAATTAACTGCATTGGGTCAAAATCATTTAAAACTACAGGTGAATATGAAAGAATTTAAAACAGGAAAAGCAAAAAGTAAGTGAAGTGGTAACACCATCCCGTGCTACGTGCTTGACTGCAGTGTATGGACATAAAAGAACAACTGAATGAAGATATGTATGTTTTCTGCACAGTGTGGAAAAACAAACCAAACAGGAACTATCTCGGTCAAATGAAAAGAAAAAATATCTCTCCTGGTGCCTGAGGACCATGTGAAAAATTAAACAATCTAATCAGAATGGACTGAGATGCTCCAAGATCAATGCTAGATTTTAATCCAGCACTGTGTAATCTTTAATGCAAATATCTTTTATTTGCAAGCACGGATGTCAATAAACTATAACAAATAAATTGGGTAAATTCTGGCCATTTCTGGCATCTGCACAGTGGTGAAACAAAAGCAAATGGAAAAATGGAAAGCCTAGAGGGGTTTGTTTTAATTCAGACATGTGTTCAAGGAACTACAGTGAGACTCGGGGAGAGGAAATAATAAAGGCACATGGAAATGTTTCCAGGAGAAATCCTGGCAGCACAACAGAGAGAATTCTGGATCAGAGGACTGACTTGGAGGAGAGCAGGTGCAGGGCAGGTGGGCAGCTCCCATGCTCTGCCCAGAGACGGCTGTCCAAGGCCCCGCTGAGCAGAGAACCTGTCCAGGGAGGGCACTTCATCTAGGGAGCTGGTGCTTCCACTGTGACCTTTGGGAGCTGGGTGCAGACTGGGGAGAGAGACAAGGTATTCTGCAAACCAGCTCAGCTTCCAGCCGCAAGCTGCAGCTTTTCACCTCACACCACTGTTTATCAGTTAAAAACGATCTGAACTCTCAAGCTTCTGAACAGAATGCTTTTGAACGTCCCCCCTGAGAAAGTTCTGCACTGATTCTTGTGTGTGGTTTTTTTTTAGCACTTAAAAAGAATGAAGCACACTCACAATTAGATTATGCTCTGCACACAAATTATGCTCTGAATTTCCATGGACTTGTTTAATGAAACCTTCCCCAGGATCTCAACTTGATGTGACATCTGGCACAGAACACGCATTCCCAGGCCAACATTTTGCTTGCCCTGCCGTTCTGCCCCACCCCCGGCCCTCCACAAGTTAACTTTTAAATTCAAGTGTACTCAGTGTTCTCTCTTCTCTCCATCCCCTTCCTCCTCCTTGCCCCGCAATGTTCTTGGAAAAACCAAAATGGAATGGAAAAGCAAAGCAGACCATCACAAAAATACTGAGGCCATTCCCTTCGGGACCACTGGAGAATAACTGCTGGGTGGTAAAACGGAGAAAATGGTAAGGAGGAGATGGTACTTTGAAAACATCCCCAAACAATTAAAATAGTATGTAATTAATTTCTGCAGTCTGTATCTATAAGCACCCCATAGAGGCAAAACTAACAAGGCTCAAAAGGAACAAGCTCACCGAAGTTGAATTCCAGTATCTCCCTGACATGCTGCACCACACAAATATTCTCCGGGCTCTGGAGCATACCCATTCATTCACACACATCTAGGGAGGGCTAAGTTCTAGGCACTCTGCTAATTATGGAGAACACAAAAGCAAAGAAAACATGGCTCCAGGATTTTTAAATTTACCCTTGTGTCTCCGACATATTTTTAGGGACACATAATTAAGATGGTAAGTAAGATTGTCCTTAAAGTGCAAGGAAATGATAAAACACGCATTTCACTATAGCGGTCATCTCTGGGAGAGGCAGAGAATGGGGTCTGGGAGATCATGCAGACAGCTTTGGGGGTGGCAATCCTAAAAGTGGAAGGTGGGTCACAAATTATTATTCTTATTATTATATAGTTATTATTACAGTGACTGGCTTACATGTGTATTGTATATATATTCTTTTTATGTGTCACATTGTATACGTAATATTAAAAAGAAATAGGGAAGCAGCTATAATGAATTTAAAATAAAAGATAATAAAATGATAAAGAAAGAAAGCAAACATTGTTCATATTCTACAAAGGCTCATACCCCAGCAGAAAAAAGAGCCATTTAAAAAATAATGATTAAATACAACATGGTAACCATAACAATAGAAATATAAAAGAACACTAAGGGAGTACACAGTATTTAAATTGACAACCATGGCCTGTGAAATTCCGATACCAAACTGTCTTTGCATTTAAGAGCCTGGTTTACCCCTTTGTAAGTGTCAGTACGACATTACTTCCCCTGGGATGCCTTCCAGATTCCCAAATTCTGGGCTCCACAGTCCTCCTCTGTGCACTGGTGGGATGCTGTACTACCCTCAGAAACATGTTGCACTTGTTACAGGGGCCCCCGTGTTTACTGTTACATCCCAGTACCGGGCTCACTTCCTGGCTTAGCAGTGACTACTTGTTGAAAAAACAAAGGAGTAGTATTCCTGGTTCAGTTCTGTTAAGCGGTGGCTGAGATCGAAGAGAGAAGGGTAGGGTGGAAATGTGAAGTTGGAGACTCCCATCCAAAATTCAAGAATGCCCCAGCTTTATACAGACAAAACTGCTCTACTATCCCTGGTAAGCGAGGCTTGGCAGGGTATGACGCTGACAGATCCTAACCCACGGCTCCGTACGCCCTAGAGCTTCTCAGCCTGTGGCCTGGATCCTTCCCTTCTTCCGTTAACTGCGGGGGAAAGCATTGGATGTCAGGCTGTATCAGGGTCAGGCCCAGCCTCCATCTCTCAAGAACCGTCAGGCCTGCCCACAGTCTCGGCAGAAATCAGATCTTCCTGGCAGCGGCTCGCGGAGCCTGCCTATCTCAGCCACAGGGGTGAGCGCAAGAAGCCAAACCCTCAGGAAGATCCAGTTTCCCTGAATAGTGCTGCTGCCCTACAAGACAAGGAGGCATCCCTCCCTCTGAAACTGCTAAACTCTGACTGCTGAAAAAGGACCCGGCAAACAGAACCGAGAGCTCCAAATGCTCCTCAGATGTCAGCAAAAGGATGGGAGCCACGACTCATGCCTGCAGCCCCAAGAGCTGACCGAGCATTCAACCAACTGCACCATCCGAGCATGTGACTGTATGACCCACAACAATGGAAAAGAAAGTGGGGCATTATTTTGGTCACAGACCAGCACAGTACAGAGAGAAGGTCACCGTGTTGGTGGGGAGGTTGCTAAGGATTTACTGTTTGCCTTGAAGCCTGACAACAGAAAGCTTATTCTAGCTACATTATCTGAGTGACATTGCATATGAAATCATGTTTAGCATCATATATTTAGCTACCTATTTGCACATACGTGGATTCCCAAGTTCCCCAACTCCAGAGAGCTCGTTTTAAATCACATCATAAAAATGTCTTCCCCTTTTTTCCATTCAAGTGAATTGGTATAGTCCTTGTTTCACATGCCACGTTCTTTCCAGGGCCAACAGATGGAAAGAGAGGATATGCCAGAAAGAAGAAATGGAAAATGAAAATGACATAAAAATAAAAATTAAGTTGCAAAATGTAATTTGGGTCAATTCCTTGTGCGTTTTTAAAATCAGCACCAGCAGGCTCTGTGCATAGGGCATTGGCTTTTTACTTTTTTTTTTGGCTTAGATGTCACACAGGATTAGTGCAAAAGGAAAAATCCCAGCATGGGGTCTATTTTTATACAGATTAATCAATCATTTCCCGTCTTTTCCTCTCCCATCACTCCCCAAACTTTCAACTTAATGAAACTGGTCTCTCTTCAAAGTATGTCATTTACGGCCCTCTGAAAGGAAATCCTTTCAGTAAAGGAGGTGAGCTTAAACTTAAACCCAGATTTTTAACTTTCACATTTTTAACTTATTATAAATACTAACAACTTATGCTGATATTTAATTCCTTTTATCTTACATATCCATCGTGGAAAGCTACACATCCATTAGTAGCAGCAAAATGAATAGGCAAACATTTCATTATATGTACGCATAGTCATTTAACAAAAAGAGCAAGACACACATTGGAAAAGAGAAAACTATTATATACGTCTCACATTTTGTGAGGCACATAATTATGTACACTGAATGCCATAATTCCCATCAGAATACCAAGCACACAGTTAGGTTCTTAGTAGTAAGTATTGGACAGAAAATTTGATAGCCGGAATGGAATCAAACTACAGAACTGTGCAAGCTCTGAGCTATTGCCTTCCTTAACCACAGAGATTACAAAAATGGTGACGCTGATGCTCATAGGAACGTAATACAATGATGGTAGGTCATGTGCCATCGATTACGTCACTGAATTTTCAAAACAGCTTTATGTCATAGGTACTATGATTATCCCACTCTACAGATGAGGAAACAGTTATAGAGAGGAGATTCACACATTCTGAGCTGGAAAAAAATCCTACATCACGCTGGTCTGCAGAGATGGGCAGGAGAATTTATCGAAGGCACACTGAAATGGGAAAATGGGGTTTTATGCTACCAATTGGCTGAAAAACATTGGGAAAAGTGTCATCAACATTGTTTCTATGTCTCCAAAACCAGGATTGCAACAGAGTTCATGCCCCCTTATTTGTCTGTTGTTCCTTTAAAGGATGGAAATCATATTTTTAAAAAAATATTAAGGCAATGACCCAGAGCCTGACCTCAAGGACAAAGTCAGGTGCAGACTAGTCACACACAGTCCATTTCACATCCTGGAAGGGTGGCACCTTCTCACCATTTGGGGCAGTTGAAATTGAGGCATGACTAACAGTTGTCCTTTGCTGAATGGTCAGTCATAAGTACAGAAAATAAGAGACATTTACAACCTAGGAAAAATATTCTGTGCTCATTCTTGTATGTGATTGAAACTGAATTTCTCTTATACCAAAAAACACGTGTTGTGCTTTTTGTGTAGAGCTGCTAGACGCTGTTATCTACTACGGGTAGTCTAAAAACCTAAATTTTACACAATTTCAAAGCTATTGAACTACAGTTAGGTTCACCATATGTATTGTCTTTCTTTGTTTCTACTAATTAATTTTAACACCACAGGCATTAATCATTTGCCCACCAGATGAAAATCACTTTAAGATGACTCATGTGTTTTACAACATTGCAAACCCAGCCCGTATGTTCTTGGAATGTAGAGTAAAGAGGAAGTGTTAGATCAAATCAGTTAATAGTAATAATAAAAAAAAAGAACACCCTTCTCCATCCCAATTCCATGAACATGAAGAGTTTCAGAATTCTACCAGATGCCATGTGAGAAAACTAAATTAAAACTGGTCAGAGATGTGCTTTGAATAATTTCCATGAACTGGCAGACACGAGCACATGAGCAAGCTCTCTTGATAATAAATACGTCGCGTCTCGGCCCACACAGAGGCCCATGGCAACTATGTGCGGGGCCAATTAGCATTAATTGTGGTTGTGCTCATCTATTCCCACAGCACACGACTGAGTAAGACCAGGCTTTGCATTTACAAATGCAGCGTGCAATGCTCAGAGTTAGACGAGCCTTCTAGAATGTCAAAGTCCACGATCCGTTTTTCTCGTTTTGGCTCCAAATTGCACAAACAGACTCACAGATGACAAGGGGTATTTAAAACAATAGACGTGTGTGTGTTTAAAAGTTTAGGTATAGACTCTGCCTTCGGAATATCTGAGAGGCAGAGTGGAAAATTTGTTTTCAGTCTACATTTTTAGCCCTCCACAACGAACTTTACACACGCATCCATACAGAAAGCCCCTATCCTCTGTGATTCGATATAATTACTTACTTACTGTGACTAATACTACTTACTTAGAGGGTAAGCTCCGTAGACTTTCATGGCAAACACTGCCTCTGCAAACAGCCTCCCGCCACAGGCTGGGGTATGTCTTGTGCAGAAATACAGTGTGAGCGGCTCATCTCTCCGTGGAGTACAGTCTCAGAGTGGGGTATCCATGGAGACAGAGCAGGGCAAGGAAGTTACTCTGCTGGGCACCATAGCAACAGGAGGCAGAGGGATGGCTGGCCTATCAGGGAAGAGCAGAGGAGCTTCTCCCCGGTGACTGCAGCATTTCAAATGAAACCATCGCCCTCATGAATGGACACAAAGCATTTAAAGAAATACCAAATTGTCACATAGAAGGAAATGCCTACACAACAGTCAGGGCTAATCCTCTGACAACATTGGAGCAAAACACTTAGTCTTTCTATAACGACTATATCCCAACGGGCAAGGAAGAAATTACCTCAAATCCCCACATATTCCGAAGTTTAATGGCAAGCATGTGAAGCTTTGGAAAAAAAAAAAGCCTGGTGTTCTCCATGAATTCCAGCTATTTCAAAATGCAAGGCAACTCACAGTGCTGACCAAGAGGGAGGAATGGGAGAGATCTGTTGTTCTGAAAGGAGAAAAGGGAATCCAGGACTCTCTGGGACAACCCTCACCATAGTCCTTCCAAATGGGTTTGCTTAGAGTAGACACATTTATGAAGCTTCCACCAAAGCCCTCCATTATATCAGAACAATTCTTACAAAAGAGGTATCTTTGATAAAACCAGACCAATGCAGAGGAGATGGTGAGTGGACATTCAAATGCCTTAATACTGGGCTATCTGTTAACTTGTCCCACTTCTTATTTAATAGCAATGACACCAGTGATCTTTTATGGAACATATGGTGTATGCCAGGCAAACACCATCACTGCAAACATCGTACAACGATTTTTGCAAAGATACATGACGTGCGTGTTGACCTCTTCATGTGTACAGTATGCATTTGCTCTGCTATATAACCAACACACTTTGTGATTCTCACAGTAACCTGCAAGAGCTAACTATTAGTTATTCTTCCATATTACAAAGAAAAAGAAAAGATATTTTTTTATGTTATAAAAGAAACCCTTCTGCCCTCGAACTTCCCTTCCCCCACAGCTCTGCAAGTGGCCTGGTCCACCCTATTCAGTGTCTAAATATAAGGTGATGTAACCCTCCTCCCACAATTTACCTCTCAGAAAAGAAGAAACCCCATATATTAGAGTCTTTCCAAAGCCTCTGATTACAGAGCTCTTGCTCATAATTACCTTCTTTGAACAAAAAGTGCCATTTGAAAAAGACACATCAGTCTGAATTGACCTCAGTCTGTGATAGTTTGGGGTGCCTTTGGAGGTCAACTGATGGGATTGTTTAAAAGGAAGGAGACCAAGATATTAAAAAAAAAAAAAAGATTTTGTAATTCCTCAGACTCTTCCAGCCTTTAAAGAACACTTTAAATAGCAACATAGTCAGTGGTTAAATTGTACAGGTCAGAAAAACCCATCCCCTTTGCTAACTGAACTCAAGAACAGGAAAACAGAAAAATCAGCTCTCTCCATGCTGTACCTCAGGTGCTATGACAACCTGTAGGTTATCCTCCAATGTCTACCTTCATTCTTCCTTCTTCCGCTGTCACAAGTGCCTATTTGACTAAACGTCCTGGGATATAATTGCAAATGACTTCTGTGTCCTGACCTTAACATGACTGAGTGCCCCTTGGTCCCTCTCCCCCTCCCCACTGCCTGGTGGATGACAGCCGACTTGACATAGCTGCCTCTCAGCCTGGGTCACTCAAATCCCTAGGTTTTGTTTAGTAAGAGACAAATAAACCTCTGTCTGGTTTTAACCTCTGTATATTAGAGTCTTTTTTTTTTTTTAATAATAACTTAACAGATACCCTCACAATACTTGTAGGCTTAAAAAATGTCCAACGAGGGGAGCCTGGGTGGCTCAGTGGGTTAAGCCGCTACCTTCAGTTCAGGTCATGACTCAGGGTCCTGGGATTGAGTCCCGCATCAGGCTCTCTGCTCAACAGGGAGCCTGTTTTCCTCTCTCTCTCTCTCTCTCTCTCTCTCTCTGCCTGCCTCTCTGTCTACTTGTGATCTCTCTCAAATAAATAAATAAAAATCTTAAAAAAAAAATGTCCAACGAGAGCACCAGACTCTGATTCAAAATTGTTTCATATCAAATGAATTAGGTGAAGGTAAAAATGATGTGCTCCAGAAAAGTCAGAGGAGTTGCAGAGTAGCTCTAGGGAGGAGAACAACTGAATAAAAGATTTTATATTAGCCATGAATAAAAAAAAATCAATGTTTCTAGGGGCGCCTGGGTGTCTCAGTAGGTAAGCATCTGACTCTTGATTTCGGCTCAGGTCACGATCTTGGGGTCTTGGAATGGAGCCCCACATCAGGCTCTGTGCTCAGAGGGAGTCTGCTTGGGATTCTCTCCTCTCCCTCTGCCCCTCATCCCACCACTCTCCCTCTCTCTCTTTCTCTCAAATAAATAAGTCTTTAAAAAAAAATCAATGTTTCTAAATTAATAATATAGTATAAGTAAGAACATTTAACTAAGACAACAAATTTTTAAAAATCAGATACGATTTCATCCATATCTCTAAAGATTTACTTGAGCTAACAAATGAACTAAAACTTTTTTATTCTCATTAGGGAACTGGGGGGACATTATATTCAGTCATATACACTGTATCCCTATACTTTTCTCTGTATCCGCTAACTCCTTCCTAGGCTAATCTATCTAAATGTAGACCTGCTTCCTGTTGCACTGCTTGGTAATCCAAGCTCTACAGAGTAGCCAGAAGGATCTCGAGTATTTACCTTAAATTATGTCTCTCTTCTTAAAAACTCTCCAATGGCTTTCCAGTACTCTAACAATACAGACACCTGCTACTGCTCTTTACCTTCCTAACTCACCGCCCTACCCCGCCCTTTAACCCTCCCCTAAACATGAAGGAATATGGCTAAGTTCTCAGCTCAAAAGTCATCACCCCAGACACACCCTTGCCTCATCCCCACTCAGTCACTGTCTGTCTATATAGCATTTCCTGGCTTTGCTTGTCAGTATCTGAACTCCTCTTGTTTGTCTGCCTGTGTATCAGCCATCTCCCCATGTTAAAGGCAGACTCCATGAGAACAGGCATCTTGTCTGTTTCTTCCCTGTATCCTTCATGTCCAGAGCAACAGCATCAGCACAGAGTAAATGCTTAATAACTGTTAGTTGAATGACTGACTGACTGAATGAATGAATGCTAGTCAATGTACAGCCAGGATTCAAACCTAGGTTTAACAGAAACCCCTTATATGTAATAAAGTGAGGATATCCTTCCTTTCCTTTACTTAGACTGACATAGACATCACTTTCTGCAATGCCATAAACGTTCTAGTCCCTGCATCTCCAAGTATAAGCTCACTGAAGCCAGGTTCCTGAAGGGTTACCTCGGTTAAGCATGAGTTGCAGCCTTGGCTATCAGATAAAAGTTTAGGGGATAAAAAATGTTAATGCAGTGAATTACCCACACGAACATATTATGTAGTTCAGCACACTTTTTATCAGTAACCATGCCGTACACCAAAACATCACACAACAAATCATACCAGCAGAGAAGACAGAGAGAGCAGGGTCTTTACTCCTCTGGCTCTTTTCCTATCCTTTGGCTTCATTCTTCTACCAAAGTGCACAGCTGCTCCACATGTGGCCTCAGAGTTCTCTCCCTCTGGCTTCCGGGTAACTCTACCCTGTCCTCAGCCCTTCGGGATGTGGGAATGTCTCCAAGCTCCTGCCGGTGCCAAGCATTTGACCATGCCTTGTTGGATTCCCTTAATTATGCCCTTTGCATGCAGACAGTCTCTTCAATAAACTCACCCCAATTAGCACAAAAAAAGGTCCCATCTAAAGCATATATCTGCATGATTTATAACTCAGTTTCCAAGTTTATGTACAGAATAAGTTTCTAGGTTTATTTCTCTTATGCTGGCAGTGGGTAACTATGTTCCACGGTGGGTGTGTGGTCTACTGGAACGTCTACCATGTATGGGAGACCAGTAATGCTTCGTTCTCAACACGTTAGAGCACTTAGTAAGCATTTGGCAGGCCCCCAAACCAGTGGCTAGAACTGTACATGAAATAAATCCTACAGACCCACGATTTGGATGGCAGTCACCTTTGGGAAGAAGAGGATTATAATTCACTAATTCTTAGGGGGAAACCATTAACGGACCATTTGGCACCATTACACTGATGGGTGCACCGTCAAAAGCACAGATGGGAGAAATGCTCGGAGTAGATACGTAGCCCTGCCGTAAAGATAAACACTCATCCCACTTAAGCTTTATTTTACTGGTCTGGTCTCTGCTGGGGAGAAGTGATAGATCGTACAAGAGTCCACCACGAAACATTCTCTGCTGTAGCCTGGGTGAGCATTCTTTCTCTCAGGGTGAAAGAAAGGTTCAGAGACTCATTTCAGTATAAACACTAAAGCTCTTGCTGCGTTGGCAAAGTGTAATGATCTGTGCTTAGGAAAGTATTCATGATATGCAGGGCAGCACAATAAACATCTTGACACGTAGGAAAGGACTAGAGGATGATGAAGTGGAAAACACTGGAGACCTGAACATTCCTCTGATGTTCATATCCTCAGAGTTTACTGATCTGCACCCAGTCTTATGTGTTCAGTTCTGTGGACTTTATTGAAGTTACACTGAGGTTCATTGAATCTGTTATCAGCAACAGCCAGCATAATCTACATACAGACTATATCAGCTAATTTATGAAAATTAATAAGAATTTTTAGGGCTTTACAGACATTAAAGAAAAATACTTTCTATCTTATTCAACACAATCTTTCTCAATAGTCAAGCTCCCTTATTGCAATTAAAATGATTCCTTTGAAGGCAGGCCTTACAACCAGTGCAGTGGTTAAGAGTTAGTAGCAAGACTGCCCTGTTTAATATCTACCTACAAGCTGTGCCACCTTGGATAAGTTACTTAACTTCTCTGGGCTTCAGTTTCTCCATCTGCAACACAGGGGATAATAGTATCCTTTTCTCCTATGGATGTTAGGATTAAAGAGTAACATGCTTAGACTTTTGCTGGGGACAGTCAGTGCTCCATAAATGGAGCTAAAAAATACTTTTTTAAAAGATTTTATTTTTGTAAGTAATCTCTATGCCCAACATGGGGCTCGAACTCACAACCCTGAGATCAAGAGTCTCATGCTCTACTGCGTGAGCCAGTCAGCCGCCTCCAGCCAATAATTTTTAAATCCAATTTCAGACAGTTATTAAAGCCCTACAATTACATCTAATATATCCTTCCAGATACTTTCATAAGGTTTTCAGTATCTAAAATAGATCGTAGTCTTTATATGAGACTGGACTTTGCTGCTGCAAGACCTTTGATTGGAACCATAAGCTATTAGAAAAACAACACCTTGCTAAGAAGGCTGAAAGTTTCCTTAGAACCAAAATCTTCTAGCACTAAAATTTTAATTTTTTCCACTCTATGAAAATATTTCTAAAATGCTTGAGGCATTTTTCTGCCCTCAGACACATCATTTTCTGCCGACTCCACCATCACAATGACTCAGTGTGTTTCTAGAACATTAACTACTTCGCACAGTGCTACAAAGCACTTAAACCCTTAAGAGGCCACCGAGCTTTTTAACCAGTCTTTCGTCTGCTCTTTCATATTTTCCCATCGCCTTGTTGTCAAGGCATCAGCTGTCATTTCATACTGTCGTCAGTGTCCTCCTAGAGGAAACACTGCTCCCATTTTATGTGAACTAGGAGCCCAGGACAAGCTGGAATGCTGTTTTTAAATAAACACAGACTCTGTAGGAGACTTTTAAAAGGTTTTCTTATAAAGAAAGTGCATGGAATTTGTGACGTACATTTTAGAAGCTACAAAGGACCACTATGAACATTTACTGAGGAATTATTTTGTGGCGGGTCTAACGATGGGCACTTTCCATTCGTTAGTCTATTTAATCTTCGAAACAACCCATTTTACAGATGCTGAACAAGAGGTTTCGGGAAGATAACAAGCAGCTGAAGAATGCCTGGTTATGAAGTGGTGGCATGAAGACTTGAACCCAGTAGGTTGGACACGGTGCTCCCAACCCTGACACACACTTTTTTCCCCCAAGGACAATCCAAGCCGGGTAACCTGGCGGGAAAGCTGTGCGTGTCTCGGCTCTCAACTCCCCTCCAGGTAGCTCACGTTATTTTAAGAATGGCTTCTCTCAGGTAAGTTGTCTAGCTCTCTTTTATCTCCCAGGACTAACTTAGAAGTGAAAGGCTTGTGATAAGCCCAGGAACATCTGTAGCTATCCACTGTGGGAGAAAGAGCCTCTATCTGCTTAGGGAACCTGGTTGGTGCCTTCTTCTGAGTTTTCCAGCAGATGCTTCTGAATGTGGGAAATAGTCTTTTTAAAGCAACCAGGCCTCTGTTATTGTTGTGACGTTATTATAGTTCATCTGGTCAGGTCTCCAATTTCCATAGCCCTGGGGGTGTCAGATGACAAGGGAATACTACCTTAGTTTGAACGCTGATGGCACCCAGTGACATCTTTCAAATGCAGATTTCAACATTTCAGTTTCTAAAAGTGGATTTCTTTTAAATTATAGTGACCCTAACCATTTGCTCTTTATCTATCTCCTCAATCAGCTGGTGTTTTTTTTCTCCCTTTCTTGTCTTCTGATTATTTGTTTAAATCATGTAATTGTTTCGCCAGCTCTCCACCAAGCCTGGGATTTCTTTTCGTAAAATAATGACAGCAGTTCTTTTTCTTCCTTGGACTAAGACAAGTAGTAGATCGGCATTATAGGAGCCCCTGGAATGTCATTTAATGTACTGGAGCAGTAATGCAATCAGGCCTTGCAATTTGGGGTGGAAAGGTCAGGAAGGCTGCAGAGCAAACTTGAGAGGAGTCCCTGGGAGCGCCTCAGAGCTCCCAGACAGAATGCCTTCGTTCCTTTCTTTCCCATGGGCGCTATAGGCCAGGTTTATCACACGGTACTCTGCCTCCAGCTATAAGCTCCCTAAACGCAGGGATGACCCTGAAGTCTTCTTTGCCCTGTCCCTCTGACGCTCTTCCCACATCAAACATAATTCCTTGCACAGGGTGTACACTGTATTTTTCATTTAAGTATTTATTGGACACCGACAGGCACTGTATCAGGCTCTGGAGATTTGGGGTTGAGTGTTTGCTGAATTGACTTGCAGATAAAAGGAAACCATGGACATGCAAAGCCATTATCCAGATGGACCGTGGGGATGTTTTCTTTTGCGCTTTGGTGGCCATTTTTAATTAAACCTGCCTAGGCACTAAGTGATGGAAGCCAAAGTGACAGAAGGCTCACTGCCTCCAAGAAGTTCCTGAGCAAGCCCGGCCTGAGGAAGGAAGGGGGGCATGCTGCGTGCGAATGGTGCCCAGCTGGCAAGGTGCAGGCTCTTTCGGTCCACCTCTCTAAGCTTTCCCCAGCATCCTGTGACAGATCTCCCTTCTCCCGCACCAGATCTCAGTGAGCATTCTTCGTTCTATCTGAATGACTGAAGGGGCATGTCAGGAACTCCTTTTTGAGGTGAAGAGCAGTTTTCCAGAATCTAGAACAACAGACCTAAAATTAAATGGGCCTGGGTGATTTAACGTTAAAGAGGTCCAGAACGTCCATAGGAGCGACACTAATTGCTTGCTATTTTAATAAATTGGTATTGGTTCTAATGAGTTGGTTTATTTTTAAAAAGTAGAGCGCACATGGAGAGCACAGGATCAGTTTGGGCTGGTGGAGATGGTCACTTGGGGTTGGGGAGGAGGAAGAACATTTTAACCTGAGAGCAGCATTGTCTTGTGGTTTAGCAGATGATGTCTCTGCATTTTACAAATTGTGGAGTCATCCAGGGGCCTCGTTTCCAGCATTTCCTCTCCTCATATTTATGAGACTGACAGGTTTATTCTGCCGCAAGTTCAGAGAACTATAGGTCACGGTGCAGATTTTTCTACAAAGAGCTTGCTGTACAGAATTGGGTCCCCTCAAAAGCGCAAGCAACTTTTTCATTGATGACATTAGGAATTTTAGGCAACTAAGAAAGAAGCTTTAGGGATCCCTTCGACCTTGGTTAAAGGCAAATAAATAAAAACACCATGAGGTAAAGACTGCTTAGGTGATAATGTCTGCTCATGAGCAAGGAAATCAGAATTCTGGTGACAAAAGTTGGTGTTTGACCAAAGTGGTGTTTCAGGCTCTGCCTCTGGACAAGGGTCATTATGTTAGGATCCATAATTGCTAATAAAGGAGGTCCGAGGAACCTCAGAAATAGTAAGTGATATTTTGTGCATATAGGTATTTTTCCAGAGTATGGGTTCACGGCCTTCATGATTCTCAAAGGGTCCATGAATTAAAACAACGTGAAGGGGTGCCTGGGTGGCTCAGTGGGTTAAAGCCTCTGCCTTTGGCTCAGGTCATGATCTCAGGGTCCTGGGTTCGAGTCCCGCATCTGGCTCTCTGCTCAGCAGGGAGCCTGCTTCCCTTCCCCTCTCTCTCTGCCTGCCTCTCTGCCTACTTGTGATCTCTGTCTGTCAAATAAATAAATAAAATATTTTTAAAAAATTAAAAAAACAACAATATGAAGAACTGTTTTGGTTTTCTTCCATTTTTCCATTCTTCCTTCCTTCTTTCTTCTTTCTTTCTCCCCTCCCTCCATTTTTTTTTTCTTTTTTGTCTACATTTTCTTCAGGAGGACTGAGGGCCTTAAACATTCTCAGTAAGACAAGTGGTTGGTCCTTAGCTAGTTGAGTACCTACTATAGGATAAAGGACTTGCTCAGTGTGAATTCTGCACACAACACATAGGGTTTTAAGTCTTATGTTAACATATGATTATTCCTCTTACAATCATTGAAACAAGGATGAGCAATGATAATCTTAACTCCCATTTAATCTTGGTTTGTTCTTGATGTACCATACCTGTCTCCTATGTCCCTGTTCCCTTGTATTGTCACCACTGTAAATTGTTTTCAAAATAAAGTGGTGGGTGGGAAACCAAAATGAAATAATTTTAAGTTGCATTCAAACCCTACTATACCTGCACAGTGAAATCACTTTTTCTTTGCAACTCATGAAGCTGGCATTCTTTCCTGCACCATTTTATTTTTTCAATCTCATAACCTACCTTTGCTGTCGAGTCCCCACAATGCACTGGACTCTGTGTTAGGAATAGAAAAAGAGGATGACAAGGCTCCTGCTCTTAAATACATCCCATATGTTAGCAAAACAGATTCTGCTGTTGAGTACTCTCAGGTTAAAAGAAAAGTGAGAGGATTTTTCCAAAGAACATCTACAAATGGCCCATAACCACAGGAAAAGATGCTCATTGTCCTCAGCCATCGAGGAAGTGTAAATCAAAAGCACGATGAAATACCACTTCACACTCATGAGATTAAGTATAATAAAAAAGCCAGGAACAGCCATCAACAAGGATGTGGAGGAAGTGGAACCCTCATACATTGCTGGTGGGAATGTAAAATGGTGCAGTCATTTTGGAAAAGTCTGGCAGTTCCTTAAAGAGTTCAACATGGTTACCATATGACTCAGTAATCTCTTTCCTAGATATATAGCCAAGTGAACTGAAAGCAGATTCATAAGAGACTTTGCCATGGTTGTTCACAGCGTCATTACTCAGAAGAGCCAAGAAGCAGAAACAACACAAATGTTCATCATCTGTGAATGGATAAACAAAATGGGGGTATAACCACACCAAAACAAGATGTTAATAAAGAAAAAGCTGGAGGTGGCAGGGGTGGAGAGGTATGTGAGAACTCTCTGTACTCTCCATTCAGTTTTCCTATAAACCTAAAATTGTTCAAAAAAGAATCCATTTTAATGTGTGGTACAGCCATGCAATGGAATATCATTGAGCCTTAAAAATGAATGAAATTCAAATGCATGCTACATGGATGAACTCTGAAAACATGTAAGCTGGAAAAAGCCAAACACGGAAGGCCACACACTGTATGTTTCCACGTTTATAGGATGTCCAGAATGGGCAGGTCCACAGAGACAGAGTAGGTTAGTTGTTGCTATGGGCCATGGGGAAGGGAGAGTGGAGGGGCGCAATGGGCAGGGGCTTCTTTTGGGGGATGATAAAAATGTTCTTAGATAGTGCTGATGTTTCATCACCTTTTGAATATTCTACAAACCAGTAAATTGTATGCTTTAAAAGGGTGAATTTTATGGTATATGATTTGTATCTCAATTTTAAAAAGAACCACTTGGGGTACCTGGGTGGCTCAGTGGGTTAAAGCCTCTGCCTTTGGCTCAGGTCATGATCCCAGGGTCCTGGGATGGAGCCCCGCATCGCATCGGGCTCTCTGCTCAGCGGGGAGCCTGCTTCCCTTCCTCTCTCTCTGCCTGCCTCTCTGCCTATTTGTGATCTCTGTCTGTCAAATAAATAAATAAAATCTTTAAAAATAAAAAATAAAATAAAATAAAATAAAAAAGAACCACTGGGCTGGAGGAGGGAGGGAAGTAGTTCTCCTTCTGGGTACACAAGGTAATAGTTTATTTGTTGGCTCTAATCTTATGACATTCTTTAACTCATTGTCTCTGTCTTAAGTATTGAAGGTAGCCAACATCCTCTTTACAATAACCATCTTTCTCTTTTATATGCTGTCTTCCCCACTATGTATCATTCCCTTTCTTTTCCATATTATCTCAAAGCAAAGGACTGTTAACAAACTCATCATGACTACCATTTATCAGGTGCCTAGGAAAGTGGTGATTTCCTTTTCACAAAGTTTAAATTTTACCCTGAAACAAGACAACATGGTCTTTGGTTGACCAAAAGCAAGATGAAGAATAATTCATTAAGATACGCTGTGCAAATTAATTATTCAGGAGAACAAAAGCAGACAGAGATGGAAGAGGACATAGGACCAAGCCTTGGCTCCACTGAAAAAAGCTGTTTATATCTCCTTGCACAATAATGCCATCACAAAAAAAAAAAAAAATGAGAAGGCAAACATAACAAATGAGAACTCATGAAAGTCACTGATCTGTCTTTACAGGCTCATAAATATGTACAGCATTAACTTGGATTTTCAAGAAAATAATGCAATATATAAGGTGTCTTTCAATGCCAATGCTCAGGACCTCTAAAGTTATAACTTTAGTTTTATTAAAACTATACTTGTTCATATATTGCACATATTTCTGCGATATAAAAACAATTTATTTATTTATATATTGCAAATTCTGAGAATCGACCTTTTCTGGCATTCATGGTATCTTATCCATTGCAATAAAAACCTCCATTTCCCTTATTCATTGCAATAAAAATCTCCATTTCACCTCATATTTTGTAACTGTGGAACATCTATATTATATATATAACATCGGACTCATATTTAATTCTTTAAAAGCAAATAAAATAACTAGGTTAGTCAGTCTGCCCAGCCCTATAGCGTTCCATCAAAATAACCTGTTCTTCTCATAATCTGTGGGCACTTTAGACAGTATCAAGTAATTTCTTACTAAAATTTATGTTAGAATTTGATAGTTTAAATGTCTGTTAGACCATCCAGTTTACATGTCTCCAACTTGGCTCCTTTTTCCCATGCCTCTGTAATGCACACATGCCCCTATACTTACTCAATTATTAACAATCAGTACAGAAAATATTCCACTTTTTGCCCTACCTCCCTAAAAAAGGGAGATGTTTTTGGGTACTGGTACAGCAACAATACAGTATTCCCTGTCCTGGTGTACAGGTGTTTCATTTCAAATGTGAAATCACTCCAGTCATACTGTTCTGAGAAAAACATGAAAAGTAAGTGCATTTACCTGGCTTTACAAGGCCTGACTTTGGTTCCTTTTTATATCGAGATGACTGGATGCTTCCTTCACCAACCATTCCAACTGTGCATTTCTTTCTGGAAAAGTCTTCATCACTTCCAGGGCAAAAACCAATAGGGCTATTTCCAGTATCTGAAGGCGTCTTCACAGGAGACACGGACTGGCTGCTAGGACAGCCTGTGTCATCTGGAAGACAGGAATCAGTAAGTGATTAATGAGGAGGAGGAAATCAACAAGGGCAGAGAGAAGCCATGCACACACGCACTCACACACATGTACTCTGCTTTATGAGGACCTGGACTGATGCCTGCAGATGCCCCTCCTTTTATTTTCCATATGTTGGTCAATTTTGTTTACAAAGAAAAGAGAAGCTATCATGAAACATATCTTAAGGCAAAACCTTCTGAAGTTTTTGGACCACAAATACTTCTGTAACTTTCATGTTGTCAACACTTAAAGGTTTGTCCATTTCAACACTTCAGGTAGTATACTTTTGGGTCAAAACTGTTCATATATTATTTGGTGCAGTTAAGTAACAAAAAGTTCACCAGACAATTTGGGGGCATCACTGGGAACCCTTCAGAGTTGTTTGTGTTAGGAAAAAAAAAGTTACTTGAATATTATTGACCTCACCCAGTTTTCGACAGTTGGCCTATCAACCAGTTAAAAGAGTTTAATAGGTATGAAATCTGGCTTTTGGAGTTCAAAGGAGCAGACAAAAAGGTTTTTTTTTTTTATTATGTATCCTGTTTTATTAGCATACACACCCTCTCCAAAATATATCAATCTAGTATCTTGCTGTCTGGGATAAATGGTAAAATGAAAATGATATTCAAATTACAAATATCCCCTTAACTTTCAAGTTACAGATTATTACTATGATCATTATTATGAGCTAATATGCATGATACGAAGTGACCTGAGTAGGTGCTTATGAGGCAAACAGGAAAGTCATACTGCTGACTTCTATAAATGCTTTCATATTTATTAAATATTCATTATGCTTATTAATTCATGTATACTTTGATGAAGAAAATTGTATGGGAATTTAAGGTAAATCAATATTACCTAAAAGTATGTCTCCTCCAAAGAGTCAATTAGTGGCAAACACTCATTACTAAATAATTCTTTTTTATACAGAAATATTTTGATGGCAGAGCTACTTTAGTAACTCATTAGACAAAAAAAAAAGAATAGAGACTATTAGTACTAATAATTTTTAAGACTATCACACTTGTATGAGTATTAAAGAAACAAAAATAATTTGCCATCTGTGAAAGGCTCTCTCAAACTCCACACTTTTAATAAAGACAGAAACAAAACTAGGCATGAATAAAATATACTGGTTGCCTGAATAAAGATGACTAGAATCCATCTAAAAAAATCATGGCCTTTGCTTCATTTTTGGCTTCCATTTCAGATTTTATTATGAAATAGCCCCAGTTTCTGGAACAAAGTGAACTTGGCACTGGTAAGATGATTCATTTCTCTGAATATTCTTTTTTTTTTTTTTTGGACTATTGGACTTATTAGTATACACAGGACCTCAATGGTGCATTTCTGGGAGGGAGTAGTTTTTAGTGTACTGCTCATGCGTTCTGCCTTTGCTATTCTCTTTCAAGTTCCCTGTTATTACCAAACTCCGAAAGAAACTTCGGCCATTAAGGAGAGTGCTGAGAGCCTCTCCTGACTGCTATGGGTCAGCTCTTTCATCACTTATTGTCCCTGCCTTTCTGTGACATTTGCATGTCCCATGCTACAACCCAAAAAAAGCCTAGCTCCCCTCAAAAGGTGCAAAGCTGCTAATTAATCGGATTCCAGCACTCTTACAAGGTCTTACAAGGCTCAACAGGCCTGCACATCGCCTCAGGAGGTCCTCCTTCTTGATTCTGATCCCAAAGCAGATAAACCCAAGCAAACGAGGTCTAATCATTCGAAATTACCCATTGCCTTCAAAATTATTTCCTTATGAGTCACTTCCATAAATTACTTCTTTTGAAAGAGAGATGGCCCAAATAAATAAAAGTCCATGCTTCGGAGTCTCTAACCTGAAAAGCAATTTTTCTTGAAAACACTCAGACTCAACGGGACCAAATCAAACGATTTCCAGTATTGAGAAACACTGTCAAAATTATAATTTAAGTCAATAGAAAGCAAATGTGTTTTGTTGGTTCTATTATCATTTAGCCAGAGTTAAATGAGAAAGAATATGTGTAAGCCATGCTTTTAATAATGTCAAGAATTAAGTGCTAGGGTCTGGTTAAAAATTGGGACCTGAAATTATTTAGAAGAGTGGCACTTTAGGGAAGGCAGCAGCAACTTTTTTTTTTTTCTTTTAACCTGGAATGTGTGCTTTTCAAATCATCAATATTTATGGCTAGTATCTCCAGGGGAAGGGTTTGAGAAGGTGAAGACCTAAATAAACCTTTAACTTGTGGCACCTTGTACAGCATCTAAATCATGACATAAACTGGTGTTCCCCCAACATCTCTTAACTGTCTAGTATTGTGCTTTATATTGAGAGAGAAACAATGGGAATAAGACATGATCTTTCATTGGTTAAACTACATTATGCTCAGCGCCCATGCCAATGGAGCTTATAGATAAGCAAATGGAGCTGGGTAAATATCACTTACAATGCACAACTCCTATTGGCTGGCAAGCCTGTCAAAGCAAATCCATACTCAAGAAAATCAATGTGTTACCAGAGACATTTGGGATATTCACTAGTTTCATCCCATGAGATCAACACTAACCAGGTATCTAGTTTGGAAAGGGCAGGGCCATTGATTTTCCTACTAGAGAGAACAAACCTTAAGTTATGCAAAGTAAGCCTCAGAGCAAAAGCAACAAAGGTTCATGGACCAGGGAGTCATCTTGTAACCTGGGACACCTGCAGTATTTTCCTCTGTGTGACACTGAAAAAGTGGTCATTTTTTCAACGAGTCTTGTTTAAGGCTCTTTTACCCTTTCCCTCCCCCTTCCCTTCTCTTCTCCTCCTCCCTTTTAACTTCACGGTCACAGTTGGAAGCAGACGCCTAGTCCAGATGAAAGTAATACTCCTTCCCGAAATTCTATAAAATACTTTTCCTTCACATTTGCTCCAAGACTCTAAGAAGACTAAAGCCAAGCAGATGCCCCTTGGTTATTCATGTCTAATGTTACCATGTGCCAAACTACATGTGGACCAAGCACATATTAAACAGATTTATTTATAAAGCCCACTTTGGTTAAACCCTTTGAGTATGCCTCCTGTTTCCTGCTGCTACTAGCTCTATTTGTCCTGTGGAATCCATGGATTTATAATTACAATATGTATAATTATGGTTTTTATTATGTTAGTATAAAGAAATTATCAATGACAAAAAAATTTTAATAGGACACCATGAGGAAACTATTTCAGAGAGGAAATGACAGAAATCCTGAATGACCTACCCAAAACAGTATAGAATGTTTTAAATTTCCAGAAAAATGCCTGAGAAAAATAAGAACATTTTGGCCTGGTTTTGGCAGAGGGAAGCTTTGCAGCAAGGCTTTAGGTAGAGCATGTGGAAGACTTTCAGTCTCTGGAGAGAGGAGTTTTTCTTTTAAAACACACACACACACACACACACACACACACACACACACACACACTACTTTGGTGCTTACATTATTGATTGAGCTTTTACACTTCTTCATTGTTCATGGTAAGTATAACTTCATTTTAAAAAGGAAAACATAAAACAGGGATGGCTGTGTGGGTCACCGGGCTAAGCGCTTGCCTTCAGCTCAGGTCAGGATTTCAGGGGTCCTGGGACACAGGTCTGCATTGGGCTCCTGCTCAGCGGGGAGTCTGCTTCTCCTTCTCCCTCTGCCCCTCCCCCGATCCTGCTCGCGCACGTTCTCTCTCTCTCAAATAAATAAATAAAATAAAATCTTTAAAAAACCCAATAACCCTAAAACAGGATCATGTTTCATGTTTTACACACTGTGATCCATCTGAAAATATAGGATAACTTCCTTTTGGGGTCAATAATTTTAAATCCCACTTCAATGGGCCCAGGACGGTCCCTCGTGGGACACGGGTAAAACTGGCCCTTACTTAGTCTACTTTTGATCATCATCTATCGTGAAGGAGACTAAGTTACATTTCGTCCTTGATATGTACTAAGGAATAGGCCATTTTGTTCTTGTTGTTCATTTGCTTTGAATCTGTCAACATACAAGTTTAAGGACACACAAAGAATACTCACAGACCCAGGAAGTCCCAGAAGTTGCAGCCCTTCTTAAGCGCTATAAGAAATGTACCTACTAAATAGTTTCCAAATTGTTGTTAAGGAAAAAAAAAAGTTAAGATCTGTAAGGACAGATGAGAGAATCAGGCATCTGTTGTAGCCTGCAGGTTGTTAAAAAAATGTTTTTAAATCTATTTCTCCTCTCTCTTTACATGACAAGCTCTTTGAGAACATGCCATATAGCTAATAACTGTACAATTACTCTTCTGACAATTCTGAAAAAATGTGTAAGTATCTTTTAAAATAATTTGTATCTTATTTTAAATGCACTAAAGGAACTTGCTAAATTAAAAGAAATCTGTTGGGGTTGTTAACATGTTCATTTAATCTTTGATATTGTCAAAGTAATAATTAATGCAAAGGGTCTAGCTTGAGTGCAGAAGAGTATAAAGAAGGAAAGAGAACATAAATGGATAACAGTTTCCTGAAACTGCAGTACCCAGAAAAAATATTATTGATCTTTTAATTATGTGTATAATTTCCTTGGTCACTTGCTTTGTGCTGTTTCCACATGTAATATTTCAGTTTCGTTACCCTGCTACCGAGCATTTTCCCCTGGAACTTGTTAGGTTATAAAGAAAGAAGCTATTGAAGACTGACAGGAGCCAATGCAAAAGGGCTCATACTGGCCACAGACAATAATTCGAGCATCGGAAAGAACAAATAATTAATGCAACTGACTGATAACCACTGGATATTAAAAAAAAAAAATCTGTGAGCTCATGGTTATAGAAAAAAAAAACAAAAAAACAAAAAAAACTAAAGACAAAAAGAAAGGCCCTTTCCACCTTAAAGAATCCCAATGCACTGGCAATCGTTGGCAGCAGCGACCCAGGGACCCATTCTTTGTGTTGAAATTCGGCAATTAAAAGGAAAGAAAGAACTAGTATAAATCCTGATTGAAAAACCATTCCTCGGGGCCCTGGGTGGTTCAGTGGGTTAGAGCCTCTGCCTTCGGCTCAGATCACGGTCTTGGGGTCCTGGGATCGGGCCCCGCATCGGGCTCTCTGCTGCGGGGGGGAGCCTGCCTCCCCCCCGCCACTCTGCCTGTCTCTCTGCCTACTTGTGATCTCTCTCTCTCTCTCTCTGTCAAATAAATAAATAAAATCTTAAAAAAAAAAAGAAAGTCCTATACAAATTATATTTCAGTATAACTGAAATCTCTCACCGATGTTGCAAAGTTCTTCCTTACAGAAGCTTCTAGTTAATGAAAATAGATGGAATAATAGAAACAGAAAGTCACTATTTTGTAATTATTTCTAATGAAACAATTGATTTAGATAATACACATAATGGATGAAACAATTAGACAATAGTCAGAGAATTTACAGTGAAGGGATCAGGCCTTACCCAACTGCACCCATTCTCAGCATCACCAATGGTGGAGAACAGACATTATGTTGACGGGATGCCAGATGAAACGCACGGCATTCCCCATGAAGTAGTCTTGCTATAAAAATTTCCCCTGCATCTAACCAAGCTTTGAGCCTAGTGTCCACCTTCTAAAATATATGGAGAACAGAGAGTAATGAGTCAAATCAGGGGCTGGCAAGCGGCAACCTGCAGGCAAATTCTGCTTGCTGCCCGCTTTTGTAAATAGAATGTTATTGGAACACAGCCATGCTGAATCCTTTAGATATTGTTCACTGTGGCTTTCAAGCGACAATGGCAGAGCTGAATAATTGTGACACAGATCATTGGCTAGCAAAGTTGTAAATATTTACTGTTTTGTTCAGTACAGAAAAAGTTTCTTGGCCTCTGGGTTAAATGTTATGAGGAAGCAAACAGACACCTTCAAGACGACTGGGGCTATTTCGATGTTGTCTGTCATACCAAGGAATTATGTTAATTGTGTCGTAATGAAAATGGCACTATGATTATGTGAGAAAATGTCCAGTTTTTAAGGAAATGCAGGGCTGAGGTATGCAAATAGACATGGAATGACATGATGTCTGGAGATCTGCTCTTTAAAATGCTTCTGCAAAGTAAAAAAAAGAAAAGAGGAATAGATGTAGCAAATACGAGGATACCTTGTCGTTACTTAATCTGGACAAAGTAGACAAGCAGTATATGGGGATTCATTGTACTATTATGTTTTTGAGTATGTTTGAAAAAGGTTCAAAATGTTTTATTAAATTTCTCAAAAAAAACATTATTTTAGAGCGAGTATTTATTTAAAATAGATGTAAATGTATTATTTAAAAATCAATTCTATCTTGTATTGTCTTTTAGGGCGTTTCTAATTTTGTCACTATTACTGAAATTGTTTCAGTAACACATTTTAAAAATAAATCTTTGGGGGCACCTGGGTGGCTTAGTCAGTTAAGTGTCCGACTTTTGATTTCAGCTCAGGTCATGATCTCAGTGTCGTGAGATCAAGCCCCACGTCCGGTTCATAGGCTGGGTGTGAAGCCTGCGTAGGATTCTCCCTCTCCCTCTGCCCCAACCCCCACTTAGAGATATGCAAGCTCTCTCTCTCTCAAAAAACAAAAATAAAAAGTAAAAAATAGGGGCGCCTGGGTAGCTCAGAGGGTTAAAGCCTCTGCCTTCAGCTTGGGTCATGGTCTCGGGGTCCTGGGATTGAGCCCCAAGTCAGGGTCTCTGCTCGGCAGGCAGCCTGCTTCCCTCCTCTCTCTCTGCCTGCCTCTCTGCCTACTTGTGATCTCTGTTTGTCAAATAAATAAATAAATAATCTTTTTAAAAAAGTGAAAAATACATCTTTGGTCAAATACTTTATTATCTCATAGAATGTATATCCAAAATGGAATTACTAAGCTTTCAAAGAAGTTTGAGACAACTTAAATTCTCCTTATTATTGAATGAACATACCCTACTTAGAAAAGTCCTGACAATATTAAATACTATTTATTTGCATTTTTGCCAAGTTAATAATGAAAAACGTATTTTTGATGTTTTAGTTTGCACATATATAATTATTAGTGAGGCTTAATGTCTTCCATATGTTTGCTGGCCTTTTTAACTTATTCTAGACAATTTTCTACTAAGATGTTAAGGGTTTCTTATCAATATGTAAGAAATCCCTATATAGTTTTTAATTTATAATGTTTTGACATTTAACCCTTTGTATTTTCTCCATATTTTCCTTTGTGATTTCTTCCAGTTTTTTTTTTTTTTAAGATTTTATTTATTTATTTATCAGAGACAGCACAAGCAGGGGGAGCAGCAGACAGGGAGAGGCAAGAAAAGGGAGAAGCAGGCTCCCTGATGAGCAAGGAGCCCAATGTGGGACTCGATCCAAGGACCCTGGGATCATGACCTGAGCTGAAGCCAGACTCTTAGCCAACTGAGCCACCCAGGTGTCCCTCTTCCAATGTTTTAATACTTGGAATATCCTTCATTCCAAAAAAATGAATATTTACTAATACTTTCTTCCAGATATTTATAGTTTCACTCTTCATATAAATTTAGTCCATCTCAGGTGCCTGGGTGGCTCAAGTGGTTAAGCATCTGCCTTTGGCTCAGGTCATGATCTCCAGGTCCTGGGATGGAGCCCTACATCAGGCTCTCAGCTCAGCGGGGAGTCTGCTTCTCCTTCTCCCTCTGCCTTCTGCTCCCCCTGCTGGTGTTTTCTCTCTCTCTCAAATGAATAAATAAATAAAATCTTAAAAAAAAACCCAAATAAATAAATTTAATCCATCTGGCATTCATTTTAAAATGCAGTGTGATGTTAGATATTAATGTTATTATTATTTTTTAAAAATCTAGGAAATCTATTCTTTCCCCATTACTTTGTAATGCTTTTTGGTAAAATTTTGAAAGCAATGAATAGTTTTTGCAAAATGAATATATATATATGCTTTTGTGCATATATACTTTTAAAATCCACATTTTTGAAATGTTAAGATTGCCTGAAGTATGCGTGTGTGTGCATGTATTACATAATTTCTTGATATTTAACTGAAGTGCCTACCAGCCAGTGTCATCAAACTTTTGGTGCCAATTATGATGACCAAGTATCTACTTGAGTATCTGTGCACCAATTACATAAAAGAATAAAACATGAGGTTCTGAAGTTCACAAATAAAATATTTCTTCAAAGTCCAAGAAACAGTTCTAGAACTTCTGGTTCACTTTTGAATTCAGATCTCAGAGCTCATTTGTTTTCCAAAATGCTGAACTAAACAATTCCAGAAGATGTACTTAAAAATAACATCAGGCGGAAGAAAACGTGGTTTTGTGCCATAATGTCTTGAAACATTCAGTTATGGTTTGATGCTGTTCAATCTTCCGTTGCATACTTTGGGGGGGAAAATCATTGCTATTCTAAGGAAACATTACTTTAAACTATTGGGAAATCTAGTTGATTCTCATGAATGACCAAAGCACTTAGAGACCACTTACTCATCCATTCAACAAATATTTATTATCTACTACGTGCTAAACACTGGTATAGGTGTTTGTGTTCTTCCTGCTCCAGATACTGACATTTCTTAAGACGGTCTGAAAAAGATATAAAATGTCACAGCCTAAACTCATTGTTAATCTGAACCCTGTGAAATTCTTACCACAAACCATTCAAATGCACTGAAAAGATGTAGGTAAAATAAGAAAAGTAATATTTATTAAGTAGCTATCACATAACACTAATTTTTTTTTTTTAAAGATTTCATTTATCTATCCGACAGACAGAGATCACAAGCAGGCAGAGAGGCAGACAGAGAGAGAAAAGGGGAAGCAGGCTCCCCGCTGAGCAGAGAGCCTGATGCAGGGCTCGATCCCAGGACCCTGGGATCATGACCTGAGCTGAAGGCAGAGGCTTTAACCCAATGAGCCACCCAGGCTCCCCAACACTAATTTTTAATAATATTTTATTTTATAGGTGGGACAACTGAGGCTCAGAGAGGTTAAGGATTCCACAGTCACACAGCTACTAAGTAACTGACTCAAGATTCAAATTCAGGTTTTTCTGACTCTCAAGTCCTTGTTTTCCCCACCACTACAAGCTAGTTTCTTTCTAAAATTTTTTACCTATGTTTGTTCCAGAGGAAACAGCAGCAATTCTGGGAAGGCTCAAATTAAAAACAGACAACGGAAGCTGTTAGAGAGAAGCCATCCCATAATAACAGGCCACAAAAATTTGAGGCAAGAAAATTCTAGCTGGTTGTAGTTTTCCACTATTCTTGCTTCAACGCAGTAACCATATAGTGCTTGCCATATTTTTGCCATAAATTTTGCATTCTAGGTTTTGAACAGGAAAAGTTGAACTTCTATTCCTTTACCTAATTTTAGCATCTTTCTGGAGTGAGAACTCACAAGTCTATAAGGCTTTACACCAATTTGGCTTCAGTATTATGCAATGTGACAGTACCCAACAGCCAATGTTGAAGTGCAAGAAGCTCATCCATCCATCCATCCACCCATCCACCCATCCATCCATCCATCCATCCACCCATCCAACCAACCAATCATTCCTTCCACAAATAATTACTGATTTCCTATTACGTGCCAGTAGCTCTCTAGATACTAGGGATGTTATGATGATCAAGACTCTCTAAGAGCTTAGTCCTGAAGTTTACGTTCTGGTGGTGGAAAGAGACAGTTAATAAACAAGTAAAACAAGAAATACGTAGAGAAGATATTTGATGGTGACGTACTGTTAATGAAACAAAACTGGTTGATATCATATAGATTAGCTAGGTGGGGGGTGGAAAGGCACTTCATTAGACGGGTTGTTATGAAAGGCTCTGAGGAGGTAACCTGAGCTCAGGAGGTAACCTGAGCTGAGACCAAAAGAATGAGAAGGAACTATCGTGGAAAAGGCAAGGAAAAGAATTTCAGGCAGCGGGAACAACAAGGAGTTTGGCACATTGAGGAAACTGAAAGGAGGCCAGGAAGGCTGAGAGGGACAGAGGACTGATGAGGAGGCTGAAGGGATGTAGGTGCCTGAGCACATGCGGGATCTTAGACCAGGAATCCTAACTTTGTTAAGTGTGATGGAAGCCATGATGTGCATTAAGCAGATGACCACAGTTTGGTTTGTGGAGAACAGACTATAGTAGTGATAGTATGTTTGGCTAATACTTACTGAGTGCCTACTAAGTACCAGGCATGTTCAAACACTTAACACAAGTCTTAATTAACGGAGTTTAATACCCTTTCGAGACAGGCAGTAGTATCATCCTGCTTTGCAGAGGGTATCTAAAACTAGTACTAGCATTTATACCACCTGCCTGGGTTGCAGTCAGTAAGTGGGAAAGCCTTGGTAAGAATCCAAACAGCCTAACTCCAAAGCCTCCTTCTTAGCCCCTATGTTGTGGTTTAGGAAGGAACTCACCAAAGCAAATAAGTTGCAGAGGCCCCTGCCATGGTGGGAATCAGAGATGACAGTGGTGTGACCAGCTGGTAGCAGGGAAAATTGAAGAAAGTAGATGGATTTGGGATATATTTTGGAAAAATAATCCAAAGCATTTAACTCATGATAATGAAAAATAGGAAGAGATCAAGGATGTTTTTAAGGTTTTTTTTGCATAAGCAATTATTCCATGGTGGTCATTCCTGAGTTGTAGAAAAATGGGTTTATGAATGTGTAGGGGTTGAAGCCAAGAATTCTATTTTTGAGGGGCACGTGGCTGGCTCAGTCAGTTAAATGACTGACTCTTGACTTCAGCTCAAGTCATGATCTTAGGGTTGCAAGACCAAGCCCTGTATCAGGCTCTGTGCTGAATGTGGAATCTGAGATTTTCTCTCTCCTTCTCTTTCTGCCCTTCCCTCACCTCATATTTTCTCTCTTAAAAAACAACAACAACAAAAAAAATCTGTTTTTGATGTGTTAAATTTGAGGCACAAATTAACAATGACCTTGAAGATACCAAGTAGGCAGCTGAATACAGTAGCTGAATAGGACAGGCCGGGAACATCACCAACCTATGGCTGAGCAACTTAAAGATGGCCACCCTTGGGGAGGACTGGAGAAGAGGGCAGTGTAACACTATGGGGACAGGGAGAGTGGGGAGCCAGAAATGGTGCCCAAGGAGTGACTCCAGAGGCAGAAGGAACCTCAGAGGTTTGGAACCACAGAAGCTGAGGAGGAAAATCCTTCCTAATGGAGAGGCTAGTTCAGTTGTGTTGAGTGCTGCCAAGAAGTCAAGGAACATGAGGGCAGACAAGAGAAAGATCTGCCAGCCTGGTCACCCACATCCTTGACAAAAGCAAATGATGAGAGTTTTGCTGTGAAGAGAAACATGATGACAGGCACAAGGAGATGAGAGGTCAAAGGCAGCTTATTTTCTTTTAAAGGTATGTATACTCGAGTGTCTGCATGTGTGAGCTGATGGAAATGAGCTGGGGAAGGAATGAATGCAAATGAAGCCCTTCCACCAAGACTTGTCACCTACATCTAAAAAAATGGAGACTGGACTAATTATTTAATGAATGTCTCCTTGGTTTCTTGGGAGACAAAATAATCATCTCACATGTAAACATTCCCGGGATTTCTGAGCTATTTTGGAGCTTCGAGTGCTCCCACACGTCACTCTGGTGCAGCCCTCAGCAGTAGAGGAGGATGAAGTGAAGGGAGGCAAGGCTCCATTTCTTCACAGGACTCACAAGGGCCTCTCCTTGTTTTGTTTGTTTGTTTGTTTGTTTGTTTTTGTTTTTTTTAACCAAACTTCAAGTTGTTGTATTTGTGCTAGCAACCAGAGGGGAAGGAATTTGGAAAGGAAAACATCTTGGTCCCATTAGTTAATGTGTTGTGAGGAAAGGATCTCTGGAGGAGCTCTGGTGAGGGAGGAGTTGGTGTGGAAACTAGGGAAAAGGGTGGCTGTGTCACTGCCCCAAGACAGGTGTGCCTGGCAGGGGCTCTGGGGAGGGACTCTTGTCCTGTAAGCTTCCGTTTCTCTTGCTCTGTCCTTAGTGGGGTTATGGTCTTTCCGACATAGGCATGATACTAATACCTCTGACCTTCTCTCTCCTTAGCAATATGAGTTTATCTGCAGTTTCTAAACCACGCCTTCTTAAAGACTCTGTTATTTATTTATTTATTTGGGTTCCTTGGTGGAAGAAGGTTGGAGAGAGGGAGACGGGGAGACGGAAAGAGAACTGGAAGGATCAGGAGGAAAAGAGGAGGGAGAGGCAGAGACACAGATCAAGAAGCCATCTTGTAATCTCTTGAAAACTTTATAACCAGGGCGCTGCAAACCACTCTAAGGACACCTGAACTATAGTTAGCTGTCTTGTAGCAATGTAAATATTCTCCCTTTCTGTTCTATTTTTCTCACATGGAGAATTTGAACAGAGTGATAGGAAGGAGTAAGGGATACAATTGGATGAAAGTTAAGGAAAAAACAATACTCAGTTCCTGCAACTGCTGCATTTGGGTTTTTTCTATTTGAAAAAAAAATTGTTTTAGGTAATATATGTGTATCATGGTACTTACTTTGTTTAAAAAAGGGAGCAAAGAGAGTGACAGAGAAATATGCTCATATACCAGCCTAATTCCAGTGATATTCATAAAATAAGATTCTGAATTTTGAAGGTTAAGCCCACAGACAAAACGTCCGTCTGAAGAAGAATGGCCAAAGACATGTATATCACCCTGCCCTTCTCCAGGGTGATATACATGCCATCGTCACAATGAATGAGGGGACTTTGCTGTGCCGACAAGCAATGACATGGACAGGCACTGCCTGGACACCCGGTCTTGGAGGGCAAGACTTCTGTCATGATTGTCCCTCACTCTAGATCAGCTCCTGGGACAGTGCCCTGCCCGTAACAGGTGTTCGATAAATATTCACTTAACAAATAAACAGGAAGGATCACAGATCAATATAGCATGATCCTGCTTTGACAAAAAGCAAAACAAAATAAATCCTATAGATGTGATTACATCCACTCAATGTGTTTGCACATTTTTATTCTGAGTTTAAAAAGTACAATAATTAGCATTAAAAGTATAATCCTCACAAACACCTCAGAATAAAAAGAAGGGTGGGTTAGGGTCCACAGACTCAAGAATTCTGAGGGTTAGGTTAGTGTCAGCGAGGAAAGCGAACTCTAAGAGCACCCACACCAAAGAAGAGAAGAAAGAAAGAGCCAGCCAGAAAAGGGGAGGGGCCCCAAGAAAAGTCACACTGAGCCAGGAAAAGCCTGAAGGATGAGTTTTTGCAGGAATGGGGGTGCGGGCCAGATGAGCCCACAGCTGAGCACTGGTCTGCACTAGAAAACTTGCTTTGGGTTCCCTAAAAAGAGAGAGCAGTCATTCAGACCCACAAACACAGAACAAACTGGTGGGTGCCAGAAGGGAGGGCATGGGGGGATGAGAAAAGTAGGTGAAGGGGAAGTGGGAGTTACAGGCTTCCAGCTATAGAATGAACAAGTCACAGGCATCAAAGGTCCCTCACAGGGAATATACTCAATGGTATTGTTGTCCCTCTGCATGGTGACAGATGGCGGCTACACTTGCGAGCACAGCATAAGGTACAGAGTTGCTGAACTACTATGTTGTACACCTGAAGCTAATGGAACATATGTCAGCTATACTCAAATAAAAACTAAAAATTAAAAAATAAATAAATAAATAAATAAAGGACAGTCAGCCTGAAGGTGTGACCCCAGGCAGTGGAACCTAGGGCACTCTGTCCAGCCTCGTGAGGAGCAGCGGGACAGGTGTCTCTCTCCTCTGGCAGGAGAGGGGCTGCACTCTGTCTCCGAAGCAGGAGACAGCCAAGCTGAGAGGCAGGGCAGGTGTGGAGTAGTTGTGTGCCTGGGGCCAGCAAAGCCACCTGCCAACGCAGGCATACTCAGCAGCCTTGCATACCTGAAGTGCACCAGGTTTCCCTCCCCTGGGTCAGTGGGAGGAGACTGGCGCTTTCTCAAAAGCATCCCAGTAGGGTGGGGTGGTGGCTCATGTCCAAGTGTAGTCCTGGGAAATGTGGGTGTGTGGCTTTGTGCTCACTTCCTTCTTCACTCCAAACTGGGCTGCTGGTTTTTCTCATGGCTTACAAGTGCCAATTCGTGAGTGGAGCATTTTCTGATTTTCCTCACAAAAGATCTCTCTCCTAGCTACCCACAGCACTGGAGTCATGGTTCTATTAGAGAGATTACTCTTTTTGACATTTAGAGATGCTGAACTCTCAAGGACAGGAATGTTTCTTTCACTTAATAAGCCCATTAAGTTGAGTATCGGGTACTGCTCTAGTTTTTCATTCTCCCAACTACGAAGACAGTACATCCTCTCAATAAATTTTATTAAATGAGTGAAAATACTTCTCCTATTCTCATAATTGTGCCTTCTACCAAATTTCAGTGAATACTTATTAAGCAACTGCTGTGTGTCTGGTATAGGGCAGGGAACTCTACTGTTCCTGCCTTCATGAGGCTTATAGTCTACTGGGGATTCAGGTAACTAAATATCAAATTTAAAAACCAGGTTGGACATGTGGTATGACAGAGGAAGCATCAAGGGGCACCTAATCTAACTGAAATGTATCCTTCAGCTACGTCCCCGGCTCTGACATTTACCTATATTCTCATCCAGCCTTTCTTTTCTTCCTATACATGTCTTTTTGGGTCCACCAGAGTCATGTTACAAAGTTAACACTTTTTTACCCTCCGCTAATCTCTCTCTCTCTCTCTTTCTCCCTGCCCCCTATGTGTGTGTCTGTGTATGCCTTTTTTTTCTTTCTTGTCTATTTCCCCTCAGCCTAAAAACTTTATCAAAATAACCTGTCATTTGATAAATGTCCTACCTTTGCTATAAATGCAACACTATTTTTATTTTTGGTGTAGTATTCAGTGATTTATTAGTTGTGTATAATGCCCAGTGCTCATTACGCCACATACCCCTCCTTAATGCCCATCACCCACTTACCCCATCCTCCCACCCACCTCCCTGTCCACAACCCTCAGTTTATTTCCTGAAGTAAAGGGTCTCTTATGGTTTGGCTCCTTCTCTGATTTCTTCCCAGTTTTACCTCCCTTCCCATTTGATCCTCTGCTCCATTTCTTATATTCTATATATGGGTGAAACCATATGATAATTGTCTTTCTGTGATTGATTTATTTCACGTTTATTTCACTGTAGTTCCATCCATGCCGATGTAAATGGTAGGTATTCATCCTTTCCATTTCCTCTTTCCCACCCCAGTTAAGTTTGTTTTATAAAGTTGTCTACACTCTATTTGTCACCGCCCATTCACATCTCAGCCATCCTTACAATTTTGTGGGATTGTTTCTGCCTAACCTAGTGGTTTTATCTTTGAATATTTTTTAGTGCACCCCTTCCTTAATCTTGCTGTGACATCAGAAGCTGTTGGCTACTTTCTTCTTGAATCTCTTCCCTTAGTATTAGAGACACGATCATTCCTGACTCTCCTTCCTCTCTGAACTCTTTCTTGGTGCTTTGGTTTCCTTTTTCTGTCTACTCTTGTTTTATCTCAGAGGTCTAGCCGTGGGCCTCTAATCTTTCTCCAGGCACTGCCTTCAGGTAATATAATCAATTCCCTGGACTTCAGCTACCAACATCTCTGACTTCTCTTTGGAGCTCCAGACCTTTCTTTTTATCTCAAATGCAACAAAGCTTAACCTGGCTCATCACCTGACTCAGTGTCCTTCTCCCCAGTCCTGCTACTCCATTAGTGTTCATCCAGTGGAAATTTAGATCTAACTTTTCCTTAGGAAAATTTTCTAATTTTCCTAAATTTCCAGTGGAAATTTAGATCTAACTCTTCCACTTGCAATTGGTGAGGAAGACCCATAAGTTTTAGCCCTCAAATCCTCTCCCATATCATTTTATGGTCCTTAACGAGATGGCCATGATGGCCTTCAAACCAGGCAGGCATCTTGCCATCATTCCTGCTTCCTTCCATCTATTGTCCAACATGTAACCAGAAAGATTTTTCTCAATTCTCAATCACAACTCTTTCTTGCTGAAAACACTTCCATGACTTTGCAAGATCTTCAGGAATTGCCAGATGGCAGCCCATGATCCACACTTGGCTATTTATGGTACTTAGCTGGCAGAGTTTATCGAAAACCTGAATTTTTAAAATTATGAATACTGTTAGAAGGAGCACATGCTGTCCAGGTCTAGAGTCCTCTCTATTGTCATCTATCCACATGGACTCACTCTCTATATTACTAGTCTATTTTCTGCATAGATCCTTGATCTCACCAGTTGGGTTAACGCAACATCAAAAACATTTCCTGCTGTGGCCTGGCCTTGCTAGTCTCATTTCATGCTCTGAACTCAGGTCTGTGATGCCAAGGCTCATGTTTATCCACTGTGCCACGCTAATTTATGTTACTTCTTTGAATGCTTGGGTTTGAGAAATGTGAGAGGCCAATGTTGATAATAAATGGAGCAATAGGGCGCCTGGGTGGCTCAGTGGGTTAAGCCTCTGCCTTTGGCTCCGGTCATGATCTCAGGGTCCTGGGATCGAGCCCCGAGTCAGGCTCTCCGCTCTGCAGGGAGCCTGCTTCCCTTCTTTCTCTGCCTGTCTCTCTGCCTACTTGTGATCTCTCTCTGTCAAATAAATACATAAAATCTTTAAAAATAAATAAATAAATGGAGCAATAGATTCCAATTATGAGGAAGAAGTGTGTGTAGTGTACATAGATAAAAAGGACAGGGAAACAAAACAGGTGAGTCAAGGTAGTCGTGTGGGAATTGCATCTAAAGATATGTTATCCCACTTACTTTTTGGCACCAGGCTTAAGGCAGTAATTGATTTTTCAACCTCTGTGTTTTATTCATTATGATGGCTTTAGTACAATTCTGATCCTCAGCAGGCATTTAATAAATGCTTACTGGATACTCCATTTTTGTGGAAGCTTGCAAAAAAAGTGGCTGTCCTGTTGCTCCTAGGCTACGGTTCCTCTTTTTTTCTCTTTCAGTGAGTCCATTGGGTATTTACCAAGAGTGGACCCAGTATACCTACTTTCAGTGTACCCCAAATCATCTTAATACCAAAGAAAGTAAATGCAGAAGAGAAGTGTGCTAGGGATGGTAAATCCAGAGAGAGAGGATTATACAGGAAAATAAAGGAAGAGAATGCTTTCTCCTTCCCCTTTACTTGTCTACCACTTGGACACAAGTTACACCAATAATGTAGGTATAAAGAATATTAATGCTAAGACTAATGACACGGCAATTGTAAATACAGAGTTGAGAAGCTATCATTTCCAGGGAATGTGGAAGCAATTTCCTTGTGCCATGCCCTGAGTTTAAACAGCTTGGCTGGCCATCACTTCTATCATCTTTGATCTTTCCTCATCTTGTGATGCCACTGGGGGATTACCCTTCACATCCCTATTCCAAAATTCCCAAACCCACACAGACCACAAAGACTGAGGTTCCGACTTCATGAAACACAAGAGTCACCTGGAAAGCCTATAAAATACAGATTCCTGAGTCCTCCCATCCTGTGATGATAGTTAAGGGCAGGGCCAAGGTATCTGCATTTTAAACAAGTTTTCCTGAGGATTCACAAGTAGACAAACATCATTCTCTGAAATTGAGAAACAATTCCCATTATTTTAGGACCATCTTAGTATTCTCATATTAAGTACCATAAATCTGCTCTCAGGCTTGCTCTAATCCCATCGTGATTACCATTCGCTGTCCCCGCTGCTAAGTCTTTCTGTTATTAAATGGCAAAAAATTTTGCTCTTGCCCTCTTTGTTGCAGTCACCACACCCTCAAGAACTATTTCCTGGGGCGCCTGGGTGGCTCAGTGGGTTAAGCCTCTGCCTTCGGCTCAGGTCATGATCTCAGGGTCCTGGGATTGAGTCCTGCATCAGGCTCTCTGCTCAGCAGGGAGCCTGCTTCCCCCTCTCTCTGCCTGCCTCACTGCCTACTTGTGATCTCTGTCTGTCAAATAAATAAATAAAATCTTTAAAAAAAAAAAAAAGAACTATTTCCCTTGTGCCCTTCATTTGTAACCTGTATCACTGGGTACTTACTTCTGCAGCTGAAGCAGCTAAGCACTTGAAATACATATTCCACAACAGTGCCTGGGTCCCCTACTCATTAAAATGATACTAAAGTCTTAGGGTCTTTGTTTTTTTTCTTCACAGCAGGTTGACAGTCATTCAATTATAGAATAATTCCATACTGCAGCTCAATTTAGTTGAAGCCGTTCATCTCCATTCTGATTATTATGTTCAAAGGTTTACTCTATGCAGATGCCAAGTTTCCTCAACTGGACAAAAGCAAAGCAGAAATATTTCTGTTTGGCAAGGCCTGGCAAATTTTTGGAGGTCTTGTCATGTCACAGCGGGGCACTAGTCAGGTTGTAATTTGCTTTAATTGTTCCTCCCACAAACAGCAACAATGATTACCTCCAGGTCACTGGCACTCGAAGAAGAATTTCTTCCCAACCACTGTAAAAACCAAAATACTTTCCACAAACACCTTACTCAGGATTCAGCTGCAGAGACTCTTAGAATCTGACCAGTTAGGGGATTGACCCAGTACATGTGTTTAATGGGTTAAGTCACAAACTTGCCCATGTATCTGTGTGTGCACATTAGCAACACGGAAATAACTGAAAAATCACTGGTCTCCCATAAAACCACCAGTGTTCTCTACACATAATTTGTTCCACCTGCCATGTTTACAAGGCACCCCAAGGAGAACTAGAGTAAAACCCGGCAATCCATCTGCCTCCCAGCCTCAAGGGGTAATTATTACCTCAACTAAGACAGAGGAGTGCACAGCATGCTGCTGTGTCAGGTGTTTGACAGAGGGGAGTGACTGACTTATTCAGGTCCTGAGCTTTGTCAAGAGTGGCTGGAGTCACGATATGATGACAAACCCAATTCACTACCAACAAAGCGAAAGGAGAAGAATGGACAGGGGACTCATTCAGTGGACCACACCGAGGACACAAATCACAAATAGGGGTTTGAACACGTGTTAAAACACGAAACAAGGGGGCAGGAGTGTTGGGGGAAGGAATATGCTGGGACGGTATCTTCTCAACCCCTGGTTACAAGAACTGTTTAAAAATAAAAGTGGGCGGGCCCCTGACTGACTAAGTGGCTAAAGTGTCCAACTTTTTGAATTTGGCTCAGGTCAAGATCTCAGGGTTGTGGGATGGAGCCCTGCAGTGGGTGGCGGGGGGTGGGGGGGGGACTCAGCGCTTAGCGAGGGAGTCTGCTTGAGATTCCCTCCTTCTTTCGCTGCTCCACCCTCTGCTCTCTCTTTCTCTCTCTCTCCCCTCCTCCCTAAAAATAAATAAATAAATAAATAAATCGTTAAAAAAAAGAATAAAAGAGGGGACATGAAAGCATGTTTTGTTTCTATTGACTTACTATTAAATGTACTTCCTTATGTATTCTTCTTCTATTCTTTTTTTTAACTTTAGTTAATATTTACCAAGAATATATAATATTTTACTTGCCATGCACACAGAATAGGGCCTGGCCTCCAAGACCATACAAACTTAACTATGCCCAATTAAGGTCACAGTGACTAAGACTAAATACACACTGTAAAGGATAGACTGTTTTATCAGGAAGAATGATGTCGGAGTACAAAACGTATGGGCCAAGGAAGTGCACAAATCGGGCATATCTGCAAAGAAAGTCTGTTAATAAGAAGCTATTAAAAGAAACGTTCTTTGGGGATACACCCCAAATGAATTGCAAAAGGTCACACACAACTCCCTTCTCTGAAATGAGAGAGATACAACATACAAATTAGCATATAGAATATCAAGTCATTAAATGTTCCTTGTCAAGACTCCCAGGGGAAGATAAGGGGAAGGCAGTGGAGTAGGGGAGGGAATGGAAAGAGTAGGCAAAAATGGACAGGTCACTTTGAAAATACATGGTTCCCGGTCTTTTCATTTCACAGATCAGTAAAATTAAAAGAAAAACATAATGTGGAGAGCACACCAACGTGGAGTTGTCATTTGTTTTGCTCAAGTTTAACCGCCACCTACCATCATGACTTTTGTTATGACATTATAAAACAAAAATACAATATACTATATAAGGAATTAGGAAAGCCAGACTCTCAAAATGAAGGATAATTCTTTATATTAGGTAAATTTAATTCCATGTAAGCTCACCACATCCTTCTTTTAAAACCTGAAGATCTTAGAACACACGACGTTCTTCACAATTAATGCCTTTGATACAAATTTGGGGACAGATTCTCTAGTTTGCAGTTCTGAAAATGTACTTTTCAAATTAAATTGAATCGTGTTCCTCCATAATTTCACTACCTGATCGTAAGACTCCCCCTAACTCTGCACGTCCCCTTTCGCATTAGGTAACGTAATGATTTATAAAGAGCACAAGCTAATGCAGAATGATCGCTGTGAGGCTATGAAGCTACAGGAGATCTCTAAATTATCTTAGTTTAATCCTAGCAGAGGATGGCATTTTTAATGTTTGCCTGTACCTTGTTCTCTAACTTAAATGCCACGATGAAGCAGCCAATACATATTCTGTCCTCAGTGTTAAAGTGGCTGGATTAAAACGAGCTATTTCCCCCTGCTGGTTGGACATGTTGTACATTCTCTACCTCACTGCCTGCAGCTTTAATGCTCCCCATAGTACCAAACCCATTTATTTCCCATCCACCGACTGACCTCCTAAAGCATCATTAACACGCCCCCAAAGGGGGTTCCTGTCAATTTTAGTCAGCACAGCACTCAAAGCTGTCTTGGGGCCTGTGGGGGCTCCATAGGAGAGGAAAGCAAAGAAGGAAAGGCACCGACCCAAACCTTGGGGAAGCACCAACATAGAAAGATGACGCCTAGGAACAGAGTCATCCATCCCAAGACTGGATATGAGGCTCAAGACGGAAAGACAGGTTTACAGATGCTCATAATTAGGCACTTCTGCCACTCAATTCACAGCTAGTTAATGGAAGAAGGATCAATATCTACTTTCGATTTTCATGTACAGCATTATGGCCTTAGTGGGAGACAGGTCCCTGGGGAGGAAAGATCATCTGAGAATGGGTCTTGGGCAGAGTGAGTCATAACCAAAGTTAATAATCTTATTGGTTTGCCTAATATATTTTCTAAAATATATGTGGAGTTTTTCTTTTGTTTTGACCATCTTTTTTTTTTTCTTCCTAACACTACTCACCCTGAAGTCAGTCATAGAGAAAACGATTATGTGGAGAAAACATTAGGAAAAAATGTGGAATGGAGTTATGTAAACAAAGCGTGTCAGTTTGAAATGACATCCCATGGGTTCATCCACACTCAAACAGAGTGAATCCTGAGCTCCAAAATGGAGTCCAAGCAAACAGCACTGCCTTCTGCAAACATGGTTCCAGGTTCTAGGTATCTTTGTGTTTTCTTCTTGCAAGAGTATCAAGCAAACCATCCATGGGTCTCCATTTTAAACTAGATTCATGTAATACCAATGGCAAGAAACAAGCTTTAAGGTATAGCATTTTGATAGAATTTTTTTCAGAATCAAGCAGAAAATCTGAGGCTTTACAGAGAAAAAAAAGTTGGCAGCATAGTATTCCTAATGTACAATTTATGCATGGGATAGAATTATTTCATGAAATTATGCAAGGAGTCCAAAGCTGGACTTTAAAGAAACCTCAAAAAATACATTGATACTAATAATATTAGAATACTGTATTTTGCTAAACTCGGGAATTAATCACAGCATCTTGATCCATATGTCCCTTTGCATACTTGTGTGAGCCTTCTAATTAAATGTTCCCTAAATAAACCCTAAAAATTATCCACTATGAAACATTCTTCATTACGCAGAAGACAGTCATTCTTTTAAATTTTACCCAATTTTCTAATACTTCTCAAAGAATACAAGTCATTCCAAGTCATCTGCTTTAATGGGTTGTAAAGGGCTCTGTCATTGATAATGGTGGCACCTTCAGAAGCTATGAAGAGATTTGTGCCTTTACCAGATGTGCTCACAACTTCAAGGAAACTTCCTTAACCATGCACCCAAACTAACATCGCCAGTTTATCTTTTTAAGAACCATCATGGATTAAGCACCTCTATAAGCCAGGTACTAGGAGTTCCTTTCGGTCTCATTCAACATTACAGCAACTGTACAAGGTTGATGTTACCATCCCATTTTATGGATGTAACAACTGAGGCTGAAGGAGATTAAGCCACTTGCCCAAGGTCATTCAGCTTGTAAATGGTGAAAAGGTCAGGGATTCCATCAGGTCTGGCAGATTACAAAGCCTGTGCTCTTTTCCTCTAAACTACAAGGTCAGGCTGGCCCTGGGATATAAACCTCCTTGATCCTGACCTCATTCATTAGGAGTTGTTTTGTCTTTGGGGATTCTATAATCAGAAGTACACAGCTTTATAAAGGTTGCTACTATAAAAATGCAAGCTAATTCATTTCCCAGATTTATTAAGGAATCATTTTCTAGTCATTGAAACCAAAGTCAGATTTCATGTGGTAAATTATAAACTAGAATAACATAGAAAAACAGGTGCAAATGTCCATCAGGGTCGAACCATATGAAACTGCTGTATGTGAAGGTCAAAAGTGCCAAAAAGGTGCAATCTAGCACAATTCATCCTAATAACAGAAGTGTAGACCCAGGCTCTAAGGGGCACACCCCGGTCCATTCACAATGCACCAGCAGAGCTCACACTCCATGACAGGGGGGCTTCCTTGGGTACTATACCTGAGCAGAAGCTGTTGCTGCTTATGGTCCTCGCCGAGCGCCCAGAGCTGCTGGCATTGAACTCTCTGCTCTCTTCCTCAGAGAAGGGAGACTCAGAGGCTGGGGACACTTTGTGCTGTTGCTGGGGCAGATGGGGCCGCAGAATCAAACGGGGAATTCGGCTTCGGGAAATCTCCTTCTCATGATGCTGCACTCTCTGCTCCTTCTCAAAATTGGACATTAAAAACAAAACAAAAGGAAACTTGTTTCCCCCTCTTAACCTCTGTTTGTCCCTTCTGGACTCAGGGTCTAAGAAATCACATTTCTGAATATTGAATCTTCACAGAGCAGTCCTTATCTCAGTTGCTTAAATGAACACTGAAACTCTGCCACTGACCTAATCCTTCCAATCTACTGAAGAGCACATACTTGCGTGTGGACACACACACACGAACACTTTCCATTAGCAGGAAAGCCATTCCATTCACCTATGCTATGCCTAACTCACCTTCCCACTCTGGCTTTTTCTATCACATTCAAGCTTCTGCTTCTCTCAAAGGCTCTTTATTACTCAAAGCACACTCTGGCTTATTCCTTGATTTCCTCTAGACTTCCATTTTGCTCTTCCTGAATTAGCTGTGGCAATCTGATTTCTGCTTTCCTGTCTGCTCACTAAGTAGAACCCTATACCTGGAACAATTCTTTCCTGATAGATCATGCGGACTTATGTTTCAAATCCCTCCTCTTCCGGCCAGGATCTTAATTATTCATTAATATCCTGGTACACAAGGCTTGTTGCCAACAGAAAAGCAAACAAAAATCCAATACCCAGTAAGATGGCTCCACCTTTTACAGCATGTTTGGCTTTTGTTTTCCTTACAAGACACCCAGGAGAAGAGAGTTTTCTCTCTCTCCTTAAAAAAACAAAACAAAACAAAACAAAAAAACCACAGCATTAAACACAGAGGGCGATACCTTGGTTTTAAAAATGCATAAAAAGTAATATTTTGGCAAGGTTTTCCAATTTTCAAAGAGTTTTCCCAACCATTATCCCATTTGACCTTTACAACCCAGGCCATAGAGAGGACCCCAACTTAAATCCCTATTTACAGATGAGGAAACTGAGGCTAAAACCTTAGGCAACAAGGCATATCATCTAGAAGCAGAAGGAATCTTAAATTGTGTTTTTCAGGGTCACCACCACCCTGCCTTATTAAAATGGATTCCTAGGAGGAGCTCTTTGCAAAAAACTCACCGCTCCCTCCAACCTCTGCAGCTGAAAAAGGCCTTTCCATTGGGTAACAAACACTATTTGGAAACATGACCTCCTGCCCATTTCCACAACGCTTACCAGGAAGGGTCGCTGCCAAAGTAAACACCTCTGGGAGGTCTGCAGAGTGCAGGAGTTGAAGGGAAAGCCTCCGCCGCGGGGAACTCCTGAGGTCGCTCGGGCGTCCACCCCATCCGGGGCGAAAACCGCACCCAGCCTCGGGATTTGTTCTGCACATCAGTCCCCCAGCAGGTATCCCGCGTCAGCCACTCTCCGCACACTGCAGACCCTGAACCAATGCTGAGTCGCTGACATGCAAGGGACCTTATTTCTCAGTCACCAGAACACCCAATCCTTTTTATTCACATCACACTCCGGACATCATTTGAGAGCCAGATCCCAAATCCCCAATTTCAGGAGGCGGGATTAACCCTCCAAAGTCAATCCTTTAATCCTCATGTCAACCCCTCAAGTCTTTTCCTCTACTACCATCTTCCCATCTCCTGGGTCTCATCACCTGAGCAAACGCTCCTCTGCCCTCCCAATGTCCCCACTACCTCCTTGTCCCCATCCCCCGCGACTCTGAACGCCACCCCTCCAGCCCTCACCTGGCTCGCCCGCTGCCCCGCGGTGCCCACTTCCCCCCCCTCTCCGGTGCCCGCGGACGCTGCCACCCGCGCCCGCACGACGTGCCCTCCTCACCTTGGTCTCTCGAAGGGGTCCCATCGCTCTGCTGCCCACCGGGTCCCCGCGCCGCCGCTGCCGCCGTCCAGGAGGAGGCACCTGCGGGCACGGGAGCGAGGACACTGCGCTGAGCCGGCGCGGGTTGCGGGCGGCGGCTGCTGCGGGGCCGACACGCCGCCGCCACCGCCACCGCCACCGCCACCGCCACCGCCACCGCCGCGGCTCTCTCGGCTCCGAGGGCGCGCCCCGGCGCCCCGCCCCGGCCGGACACGTGGTGCCGCGGCCACTGCCCGCCGCCGCTCCCCGGGCGCCGCCGCCTCCCCGCCGCCTCCCTCACCTGCCGGGACCCCCGGGTGACTCGTCGGGCACCCCGACCGCCCGATCTCGCCGCGGGCGCTTCCCTCTAGCGCCGCGCGCCCCTCCCTCTCTGCGGAGCCCGACCCCAAGGGGGCTGGCCGGGGCCGCGAGCATCTCCAGCCGGGAAGTGCCCGACCCCCTGTCTTTGGCACCTGGGGTCCGGTTTGAAGCGGGTACGCGTCTGATAGCAGAGCGGAGAAAAACTGCGACATCATCGAGGGCCAAAATGGAGAAAGTTTTTCCCTCGCGGCCCCTCCCTGCCATCTCGGTTTTGAGTCAACATACGGATCCCCACAATTACCTCGCCCGAGAGAGACGGGGCGGGTCCCCCTGCTCCCGGACCCCAGCCAAGCCAGTGCTGCAGGACTGACACAGCATCTCGTTCTGGGATCTCAGAGGCCGATTCTCCTCGGGGGATTTGCATCAGAAGGGCCAGGGAAAGAACCGTGAGGCCGCTTCCCAAGGGCTTGGGGGAGCCAGACTATTTTAAGCTTGAGAGCAGCCTTTTCTCCATCTCTGCCCTGCAGCGGCTGGGAATGGGCCCCGGGCATACTGCTAGGGGAAGGACACTACGTTTGAACTCAGAAACCCGGGTGCGAGGCAGCACTGGACTCCTTCCCAGCTGAGTGCGTTTATGGTAAAGTTCTTGACCTCTCTGAACTTCAACGTTTGTGCTTCTTAAATTGAGGGTTGATAATAATATCTACCTCAAGGGTAGCTGTGAGGATTAGATGGGGCAAGCAAACAGCTGTACCCAGTTTATTGAACAGAACTTTACAAGGGGTGGTTAAGTCACGTCCAGGTCACCCTTCAGTATTTGCTGAGGCCTCCTCTCTGACAGGCAGAAAAAGCATTTGTGAGGCAGACAGATTTGTTCAACTGAGGAGTTAAAAAAGAGATCATCAGCTGGGTCATAGGCCTTACTTAGGACACCTGCTATAGTTAATCTTCTCTAGTGATGGAGCTCAACATATATGATAACTTAGATACCCTTCATTCAGAATTGGAGGAAATTCTAAGCAGCAATGTGGATGGGAAACAGTCAGATCTTACTCCCAGTGTTGTACACGAGAGGACTATAACCCTTGAAAATTGTATTTGAGCCACCACCATCCCCATTTGTCTGCCCTCCAAACAGCATTTTTCTGAGTCTTCCAATTTCAAATCCAGGAATAAGCAACATGAGTCGAGAGAGAGCCTGAAAATAGTGAAATCAATATGCCCTTTTCCTATATCCCTAAGGAAATTTTATCCCATACATCTTCATGTCTTTTCAATCTACTTAGACTTCTTAAGCAGTGAGCTTGGTAATCTTAGAATTCTTTATTTGGAGGGAGGAGTGATTAATTCATACTTTCTATACCTGCACTGTCTTAGATAAGGACTTCAGGAAAGTGATGATCCAGGATGATTCCTACAATCTACTATTTCCAAAATTATGAGCCCAGGGACATATACTTTGGCACAGGAATAGACCGTTAAGGGCAAACGGTGTTTCTGAATTCTCTACTGAGAACTGAGAATTGAGTCTGGGGGCCTAAGAATAGAAACACCGTGCACTGAGCTGTCCCAATCAGAACCTTATTCTTGACTTTTTCATCTCTCTCATGTGGCCCCCACATAGCAAAAACCACAAGTCATCCCCATGCTACTCTAATAATAATATCTTGAATCTGAATACTTCTGTCCACTGTTTAACTCTACAATCTTCATTTAAAATCTAAACCACAAACATCCCAGATTATTGCAATAGTGGTCTAACAGGAGTTGTCTTGCTTCCAACCTTGCCTCTTCTTCCTTTCTTGCCAGTTTTTAAATTTTTCCACAAGGCCTTTCAGAACAGCCAAATAAAGCCATGTTTCTTCATTAAGACTCATTAATGACTTCTCAGTTGTCCTCCCAAGTAGTACTCAAAATCCTGAATATAGCACAGAAGCATTTCACTATCTAGTCTTGCTTACTTCTCTGATCTCATTTGTTGCCACTTCTTGTCCACCCATCCCCTATCCCCATCCCTTGGCTACTCTGCCTCCCCACACACATGGATAACTAACTCAAACAGTAGAACTTTCAGTTCTCTGGAGGTATCATGTTTTCTTTTTCCTTTAGACTGTTCACATGCTAGTCCCTTTGTCTAGAGCATTTCTTCCACCTCACTCTCCTTAATCTCCTACTAGACTCCTAAAGATACATAAATTTCACTTTAGAGACAGCTTCTTCCAGGAAATCTCCCCTGACCCCCCAAGGTCTGTCCTTGCATATTTCCAGAATACCTGTTTTTAATATACCCCAGGAGAATTGATATGATCTTCTATCAGAATTCCCTATTTATCTGTCTCTACCAGGAGTCATAGGCAGTACCTAGTACGGTCCTGTCATACAGTAGGCACTCAGTACACAATAGTCAAATGAACAAATGCATGAATGACTGAATTCTCGAAGCCCATAGGGTCTCATCAGTACAGCATAAAGAAAAGAGACCCAACTTCTGTTTTGCAAATGACTCCTAAAGCTGCTTCCAATATGTCTTTGTATTTGATGATGGGGTGTGTGCCTAAAAAATCCAACATGTGTTCAGTGAAAGCTTTTACTGCAGAAGTGCAGGCAGTGAGAGGCTGTGTGGTGGCCCTGCTGTCACCATAGCAACGCTGCTGAGGGAAAGGCTGATGATTTAGTGTTCTAACGTCTCTTAGCTCTGTACTTTTGGAACCTAAGCCTGTTTTTCTGCTGTTCTATAAGGCAAGTTGTACAAATGATAATATCTATGCCGCCTTTAGTTTCATTCAAGTGTTTCTCATGTCATTAAGAATAATGTCTTATAACATTTGTGTTACACCATCAAAGAGATATAATCTAATATAGTGTATTATATTCATCTTTCATCTGCTTTAAAATACTCTAATGCATCATTTCTGTTTCTAGTTACTTATTTTGTTGTTTTGTTTTGTAATTTTGCAGTTTTTCCTTTAGAAATGAATGTAATGCTGGTTTTTAGAGAATACTGACTGCTTTAGAAGGCTAGAGCTCTTTAAGATTATAAATAGTATCCCTGCCCAGGTCTCAGAAAGAATAGGAGATAGAATGTTATAGATTGGGGGGAAAAGAGTGTGTATGGGTAATTATGCCCCCAAATATGAGATATATTATTTAATTCTTTATTTATGTAAAATTTATAATTAAATGAATAATGCCTTTCATTTACACAAAACTTTATATTTTCAGAGCTCTTTCACATATATAATCTCATTTGAGCCTCACAAAAATCCTGTGAGGGGCATGTGGCCAATCCCTGAAATCAGATGTGATAAAGAACAGGTTTTTATCGATAGGAACCCCCCCACCAAATGCAAACTTAACAGAAAAGATAATACATACAAATGCACTGCAAGGAGAAAACGTCTGCACCATACAACCGAGACCCATCACAGCCCCCCACATCCGCTCTCTCTCACAGCTCACCTGCGTATGCTGAGGGCTTCTCTCGACCCAGTCAAGGCTGACAAAGCACCATCTCCTAATCCTATCAGCTGTGGGAGCTCGCGCTGCCTTCTGTCTCAGTGACCCGATGTAGGGTGATCTGCACAGCAACAAGAAGCAGCTGACGTGCTTCACAACACGTCATGAGGAGAAGAAACTGCATTCTGGGGCATCCTGGGATTTTTTTGTGGTGGGGTGGAGACCCATATCTTTCTTACCGGGGAGAGCTTCCCATTTTCCCTTAGAAGTGTGTGTGAGTGATCAATTCTCCTCTTACTGTATGTGTGTTATTGTTACTATATGGTGAAGGGATTTGGATGCTGTAAAACTGATGAGTAGAATTCTTCAAGATCACTCCCTGAGGAGGGGGCCCAGAGAGTAGGGGACAGAGAGGGCAGTGGGTAACCGGCCAGAACTACCAGTGGGTTCAGAGTGTGTCAGTTATATCTGCTCTGTAAATGAGTCTTCAGTGAGAGGCATCCTTCAGATGAAGAACAGGAATTAAGGGAAAGTCCAGGTAAACAGGGAGAGGCTGAGGGTTGGGGACTTTAAAGGATGATGCGGATATAGTCTTCCACCTACCCAATGGGGCAGCAAACATGAGGTAATCCTCCCCAAATGCCATCTGCTTTTTGTGGCCTTTTGCCCATTTTTGAGAATAGAGGGAGATACTAGCAAAAACATAGGGATGGTGATTGTATTGAACAAACTGGGAACACGTGTTTGAACAAGTACGTATGTACTTATTGGGACAGTAGATTAGAATGACTGAAACTAAGATGCACTGGAAAGTATGAGAGTAAAGGTTGTCATCTGGATGGGAGAAACTGAGTCTTGACATTTACCTAATAAAAACTTCAAATGACTAGACAAGACAGCAAATGTGTGGGTCTTACAGACTTGTAGAAAAGGCAAAGAAAGTTATCTGTAAGGTAGGCATAGGAAGGCCTAAATCCAGAGGCTGAATTCTGAGCTGGGAAAAGTTCACCCTCCATTCTTAGGAGACCAGGAGACCAGAAGCATGAGAAGCACAGGGTGGTTAAAAGCTGCATGAGCCCAGTGGGAGAACTCCCTAAGGAGAAGATGAGGCTGAGACTCTTTTCATATGAAGCAGGGGCAGAGCAGGTAGCCCAGGTTAGAGGCTCTGAAGGATTCATTCAGCATCCACACCAGTCTTGGTTTAGAAAAGAAATTTATAACCTGTGTTCCCAGAAACGAGATCTGTGGCTAGATTTGAGTTACACTAAGGTAAAAGAATCTATTCTCCATTATATCATTTATTTTCATGATTTTGTGCTTGTTTTCTGCTCAACTTTCTACTAAACGTTCTTCTTCTTCTTACTAGTCATTTATTTTTATAATTTTGCCTTTATTTCTACTAAAAGATGGGAGGAGGAAGGATTTTGAGATTGTCTACTCAAAGGGCGCCAGTAGTATTGCAAGATGGAGCAGAGCGCCCCTAGCGGCCAACTTCTATGACAGCAGCTGCAGAAGTCCAGGGGAAACCAAAGAAACACCAAGCCCCAGGGGAATTTGGGAGTGGGGTGGGGGGAGGGGTTGCTTTATTTCCATCTCCTAGGTCATTGCTGTGAACCCTCTTCCCTCATCACCTGAAATCCTGTGACCTAATGAGTAAATTCAGGCCCTGCTAAATTTCCAATACACTGCAGAAAAAATCTGTAGCAAAATATATCCAGAATTTGGGAACCTAGCTGATGGTTTTTCACCTGCCTGTGTCTTCTTTAGCTATTTCTAGAGCACTGTTCCATCAAAGAAGAAAACAAGTACTTTTCTAAAAAGATAGCTTTAATATTTTCTTTTTAATATTTTCTTCTACAAAAACCATGCCAACAAAATTACTCATAATCTCATTGTCCTAACGTCAATTATCCATACTCCTTCTGTTAGCATCTTTGGGTGTTTGTTTTCAGGCTTATCTATGGTGCATCAAAAACAGGACTTTTAAAATAAGAATAAATTTCTCACTTGGGGCCTCGTGATACCATCACATCTGGCTGTCTCTGGATGGCTGTGGTAAGCTCCCATGCCCATTGTTTTCCCAGAAGTTACCTCTGTTTTCCTCTGATTGGGCAAGGGTATGAGGCTCTTGGTCCTCCTTACCACTAACAGCTGGGGCTGCATCCAGAAACTCAGAAGCTCAAGGGTAGCTTCCCAGGTTCCTGGCCCTATTGTTTACTGGACCAGCCAATATTTCAGGAAGAGCTGCCAGTGGTATGCTAGAGAATAGCAAATTCAAGGGTTGAGAAATGACCTCAACTCAGAGGCTGATAGAAAAACATCTGTGTCCCTTTCAAATGGAAGCACAGCTAGTAACCTGCTATAAGGTGATGCTGATTCAAGGGGCCACAGGAAAGTGAAACGAGTTTCTGGAAGTCTGCAAAGACAACTGTACTAAAAAAAATAATAATAATAAAAATAAAAATTAAAAAAGTTTAATAAAGAACATGGATTCTCATATCCCATAGGGCTGGTGAGTCCTTTTTTGCCTCGTTGTGACTGGTAGTCTTAGACAAATAATTTAATCCCTCTAGGACTCAGCATATGATAAGTGCATGTTAATTAAAAGAAGAAGGAAAAAGAAAAAAAAATGGAAGGAAGGAAGGAAGGAAGGGAGGGAGGGAGGGAGGGAGGGAGGAGGAAAGGCTGGTTGGCTGGAAGGTTATGTTGTAACCAGTTAATGTCTTTGGGAAAATCAACTTCTCTGATCCTCATTTTCTCACCTATAAAATGGACTTAATAACAGTAATTACTTCATAATACTGTTGTAAGGGTTAGATAAGAATATATGCGAAGCCTATCATTTATGTTAGGCACATGGTAGAGCTTAATAGATACCCTTTCTTCCTCAGGATCAACCACCATTTCTACCTCCTGTTTGCTTTTTTCATATTCTCCATATCTTGAAGGTTTTTATTTTAGCTTTTATTAAAGAGAAACATTAAGTTTTTCCCCAGGTGACTTATGAGATAGAAAGAAACTGAATTTTTCATGGGAGAAGATATTGACAGGACTTTTGTTCCCAAAGTAAGATTAAAAAGGTAGAAAGCATGATAAATAGCGTGATTAGTATTTATTTCATTCCTATTCTGAGCCAGGCACTGGCTCAGGCACTGTTTCCAGAGTATTAAAAGATGAATGGTATTTCCTGTCCTCAAGTATCTCACAGTCCAGTAGAGACATGGGCATGGCCATTGGCTGTTACACTACTCATTGTGTTAACATCCTGACAAATGAATGTCCTGAGGGTTTGCCAGTGTCCAAGTTAGTCCAGGTCTGAGGCTTCCAGGGATGAGTTTTGAAATGAATTTCAAGGGATGAATAGGTCCTTTAATAATTTTGGCTCCTTTAGAGTTCCTTTCTCTTTTTCTCTCCTGTCCTTTTCTGTCTTCTCTCTTCCCCTTCCCTCCCTTTCCTTGACCTTCTCCCTCCCACCCCCCAACCCTTCTTTTTACTCTGAGAGACCTGCTGCCCTACAAACTGGTCTACGGTGAATTGATACAGAGAGAAGCTTTCGGTTTCCCCTAGAATCTTTACTGTTTGACTGTAACCTTCTGGAAGAAATGGGTTTGTCTCAGAGTTCTGATTACCTAGTACAGCATCAAGCACATACCTGGCGCTTCAATCAATATTTTAATTAGCAGTAGTATTTAAAATTTCAAGAACACCATGTTATACTGCCACCTATTGGTTCATTAGTGAATTTTTCTCCTGACAGGTGAAGTCTGTTTTCTTCGCAACAGTCTGTCTTCATAAAAAACTTTAGCAGCGTCTTTATTCAATTTCAGAAAATTTTCAAAATTTAAGGCTACATGTAACTGAATACCAATGACTAGACTCACTATCCAGTGGGTATGGGATAATAAGTACGTGCTTTGTAGTGTGATAGATAATGGTTGGTTCAGAATTATTTTCTTTTCTTTTATCTGCGGAGCCACCAAAATAGACAATCAAAGTGAGCTAATTTGTAAATCACATTCAGAGAATCTCTACTGTCTATATTTCCAGATATATTTCTTAAATTTTTAGACTCCATATTTTCTGAGCAGTTTTAAGTTTATAGAAAAATTAAGCAGAAGGTATAGAGTTTCTGTACACTCTTTCAGAGGAAAAAAATATAGGTCTTCTAATTTTGGACACAATCCATTCCCTTTTTTTTTTTTTTTCCTTAATCTTTGGACACAATCCCTTCCTAATTAAACTCCAGTTCTGAAGAAGGTGGAAGTGGAAGTAAGTGCCTATAAAATGATGGAACTACACCCCTCACTTCTTCTCTGCCCTTCTCCATACCCTCTACCTGCATGGTTTGCCTTCAAGATCTTTTAACTTCATGGTGGACTCAAGGCCAAGACTTCTGGACCTTTTTCAGATACTCTGAACAGTACTACCTCGCCCTGAAGCCAAGCTTCAGGTAAACCCCACATACCTGCGGATGGATGACACAGCTAGCACTTGCTCTCCAGCTGCAGTGGGACCTCGGTGCTGCCTGGCAATCACTGTATGCCCCTTGGTCAGCATGCACTCCTATTCTCCACAGCGTCTCCTTGAAACCCCCACACTTCAAATCTACCAGCCTACAACCTCCACCCTCATGCTATGCCCTGCCCTTATCTCCTGATTGACTGATAAAACAAAAGCTATTAAGAAAACTCAGTCTCTCGGGACGCCCGGGTGGCTCAGTGGTTAAGCATCTCCCTTTGGCTTGGGTCATGATCCCAGGGTCCTGGGTTTGAGCCCCTCATCCAGCTTCCTGCTCAGTGGGAAGCCTGCTTCTCCCTCTCCCCTGCCCCTGCTTGTGTTCCCTCTCTCGCTGTCTCTCTCTGTTAAATAAATAAAAAAAAATCTTAAAAAAACAAAACAACCCCATCTCTTGCCTCCAAATCTACAAATTCATCAGCTTTCACCCCATCCTCTCTATTTCTGGTCCTTTAGAATGGAAGTTATCCCTTTTCTTTCAAGGGTAATTCCTTTTACTTGGGCTTTGGATCCCACCCTTTCCACCTCTTAAAGTTATCTCATCAGTTAGTTCTTCTAAGACTCCAGGTTTCTATTTCCTTATCTGTAAAATGGAATAATCACAGTACTTACCTCATAGGGTTATTGTGAACATCAGAAGAGTTAATATATGTGAAGAACTTGGAAGACTGTCTAGTGTATATTAAGCACTCAATAAGTGTTCTCTGTGATTATTAGCAATTTTCCCTTTTTTGTGGTTAACTTTAACTTTTCTATCGGAGTTCACATCATCATTTAAACATGCTGAGTCCTTTCACAACTGCATAAATGGCTCTCTTAAACTCTCACATCTCTCGAGTACTACCCAGTTGCTTTTCCCCATTCATCAAACTTCTGAAAAAGAATCTATGTTCACATGCTTCATACTCTCCCTGCCCCTTAACCCAAACCAATCCACTCATGTATGTGTACCCACCATTCTATATAGAGTTCAGGCCCAAAGTAAAAAATTACCTCCCTATGGTTTAATCTAATGGTTAGTTTTTATCTCAATCTTGACTTCTCATCGACCTTTGAGATAAACACTCCCACACTTCTGAACATTGTTTTCCTTCCATACCTCAGTCTTCCTGTTTTTTCCTATTCCACTGTATCCTTTCTGGCCATTCCTTAAATGGCTTGTGTTCCTCAGTTTCTAGCCTTGACCCTCTCATGTCTTCATCCTACCTTCCCTCCCTAAGTGATATCTTTCTTTCTAATTGCTTCAATTACTATGTATAGGCAGATCTTCCATAAATTTTAAAAACTCACATCATCTCTCTTCTATGACTATGCCCTAATCCATCCAGATATCTTGACTTTCATATTCCATAGGGTCCACAAATTCACTATATTCCAAACTGAGTCTATCATAGTTCCTCAAAAAGCCAATCTTCCTTCTGTGTTCTCTAAGTTAATAAATGCGATCATTTTACAGATCTGGGAAGCTGGGCGACACTCAGAGAACATCTCTCTCCTTCACTTTTACAACTAATTGGAACCTAAGTCATATCCGTTCTGCCTCTTAATTATCTCTAAAACATTTTCATTTCTCCGTCCTGCCTGGATTTCTATCTTTTTTTTTTTTAAGAGTTTATTTATTTAATTGACAGAGATCACAAGTAGGCAGGGGGGTGGGGCGGGAAGCAGGCTCCCTGCTAAGTAGAGAGCCTGAAGCAGGGCTTGATCCCAAGATCCTGGGATCATGACCTGAGCTGAAGGCAGAGGCTTTAACCCACTGAACCACCCAGGTTCCCGCTGCCTGGATTTCATCTGGCCTACAGACTTGTTCCCCTCCAGTACATTTTTAAACAGTACGCAGAGTGATCTCTTTACAGTGCAAATCTGACCATCCTCCATCCGACCCTGCATTTCCCGGCCCCAGTACAAGCCCTTCAATGTTCACCATTGCCCTGACGATAACAGTCATACACTAACATATGGTTTACAAGGTCTTTCATGATCTAATTCTTGTATTCTACCTTTGACTTTCACAAATGTTGTTTCTTCTACTTAGAACACTTCCGAATCTCCAACCTCCACCTCCCACCACCACCATCTGGCTCCTACTACCCTCCAGACAGACTCATTTGAAAATATGACTTGTAAGGGTTATGAATTTACTCCAGTCTCAAGGGTGAAATAATGATGACAATGATTTCTGGCTTTGAAAATTCTTTCTGCTGTAACTGTAGGGGTATATAGTATTAGGGAAAGATAAAGTGATATTAGGGATAAGATGAACACAGAAACTGTGTTAGCTTTTGGGCTAATCACATGAACTGAAGAGCAATTCAAAAGAATTTTTTAGTGATCAAGTGAAATAATGACTTCCAAATTGGTGTATCTTGAAAAGCTTCTGCCTGAGAAAATACATACGTTTCATCCTATTTATTATAAAATATTAATCTTAGCTTCATTATTCTAATGGACTCACTTCTCTTGAGTGAGAATTCAAAGAATTCTCTTTGAAGTATTCCCATGACTCCTTGTTATAGTTTTCCTCCTGTTTTCCCCTACCACTTACTTGACTTTTTGTATTAAAATAGAAAACAATTCTAGATGAGAATTTAATTTTTAAAAAGACACTGGCATTTACAGTTTTAAATACTCATATGGTTGCACTGCTGCATTTTTTGTTATAATAAACTCAAGAAAATGTTTAAATTTTTCAATTGTATATATGACTTCAGCAGATCTATTTTGAAACTTGGAATATTTATAATAAATAGTTATGGGGGCAAGACAATATTAGAACACTCCACACTGCCAACCCCTCTTTTCTTTTTAAGATTTTATTTATTTAATGCCAGGACCCTGAGATCATGACCTGAGCCGAAGGCAGGCTCTCAACAGTCTACCCACCCAGGTGTCCCACTACCAACCCTTTTTAAATACACTTAAAAGCAGCCAATTTCCTAATGCTTAAGATGCTAAATATAGAAGTGTGAGTTTGTTAAAACCAATATGCTTGCATTTATCATAGTAAACACCTGTAATTTCTGCATATCAATTATTGTTCTTTTTCTGCCTATGTTAAGGCTGTAGTTCCTGCATTAAGTTCTAAATTCAGAAACACCTCTATGAAAGGACTACGAAATGTTGAAAATGGGGAATAAATACAGACCTAAGAATTTTCTGGTTTTCATTTTTGGGTTTTAATTTTGCAATAACAGCTATATGAAATGATATATTTTTAAAATATTACAATGAAGATGAAACAAACAATAATTAGGCAGTTTCTGTAATGCTTACCTAAGAACTGCCTTGCAGAATTATACTTTCATTGCTGCAAATCTTATCCTGTGAATTCCAGACTATTTTTAAGTAACTGATTTTATTTATTCAACAAATATTAACTGAGACTTTCCTTGGTAGGTACAAAGAACTTAGGTAAATATTAGGGGACATTTAAGTAGTAAGCTTGGTAGTAGGAATAGGTGTGATCTTTTAATTTTACTCTGTGCCCTCAGCAGTGTTTCGACATGTTCTAAGGCCATGGAAAATAAAGGCAGAATAATGAACTCCACCCAACGTAAGCCACACTGCATCCTTTTGGGCAATTTCTAAATAATAACATAAAATATAATCATTTTAACACTCACAGGATAGTGACATGACCTACTTCATATTAACAACATCAAGGGACACCTGGGTGGCTCAGCTGGTTAAACCTCTGACTCTTGGTTTCAGCTCAGATCATGATCTCAGGGTCCTGAGATGGAGCCCTGAGTTGGGGTCTATGCTCAGCACAAAGTCCACTTGTCCCTCTCCCTCTGCTTCCCTCCACAGATTCCGCTCTCTTGAATACATAAATAAAAAAATGTTTTAAAAAATATTAAAACTTCGATTTCTACCTTTAAACTATATTTGAAGATAAAGTGAAAATAAAAGTGCAAACATAAACATGACTAAAGAATGTTATTTATTAATACAGGACTTACGCGTATTTTTTTTTTCTCCGTAATGGAGAAGTGTGGTCGAGGGAAAATCAAGAAGGCAAGGCTTTCTTTCCCTTGGCTGAATCCCTTGAATTCCTTTTCTGCAAAGCACTGTTTCTATAAACATTAAAAACTAAACAGACACACAACAACCCCTTAATGATAAGAAATGTACTCACTTCTTCATTCTATTTTGCTAGAGTAGCTCTATTATTACACTTGACTACAAACCAGTCACTTCTTCATAATTTATAGCTAGAACCAGAGATAATGGTGATTTACAGAGGGAGTTTGAGTAGAAAATCCTGCTTCTTCTTCTTTTTTTAATTAGGAGAATACGGTTCTCCTTCAAAACTGAGGTTTTCTGAGGGTCTTTTCCTAAGAGGTAATTTGTTTGTTCTGGTGAGCTTTAGTAAGGAAAGGCAGAGAGCAGATCTGTAGTGACACAGTCCTGACGCTGGGCCTTCTGCAGAAATGTGCATTTCTGCACATTCAAGCCCCTTCTCAAGCATTTTATTCCTGTAACCTGACTTCATCCTTTCCTCTCCACTGTTGCCACTGAAACTGGAAATGACTGCAGAATACAAATCATATGATAAATATTTGGGAATTTGTCTTTGTAGTTTTTCACTGTCACTGCCAAATTTCTGGCCTAGAGAGCTGTGGGAGGCTTTTCAACCTGAAACCTTTGAGCAATCCCGTTCTCTAGCCAACTGGGAAGCAACTGCATGATTTATTTGTAGTAGCCCTTCAATGGGATTAATAAACACTTCGAGTTCTTTGTGTATTTAAGGCTTGCTTGTTTCTGGGTCAGAGTTTTATATCCAATAATTTTAAATACTGAGATGCAACTTCTTTATGGAGCCCCCCAAAATGTGATACACACAATTTTGAATTACATTAGTATAAATGAGGACTCTCTCTAAAATTTTTAATCACAATGTTATCTCCCATTTAGTCTGGTCCTACTGAAAGATGCTACTTCTGGGTTTCTTACTGCATTCATTAGTAACTCACTGAGTGCACCACATAAGATCCCTTTCTTGATGGTCATGGGTAAGGCAGCACATCTCAAGAAGTGATGTGACAAAGAGCCAATCACACTGTCTCTCTGGAAGACAGCACTATTTGGAGAATAGGTCTACCACCTCAATAATTAGAAAATATAGGACAAATTTTAGACTAGTCAATATCTTCAGGTAGCTCTGGATTCTCACTTGTAGGAATGGACTTGAGATCTTCTCAATGACCACGCTTTTAAACTGAGTCTAGGTGGCTCACTTGGTAAAACATTCAACTCTTGGTTTCAGCTCAGCTCATAACCTCATGGGTCATGAGATCGAGCCCCGCATCAGGCTCTGCACTCCGCCAAGAGTCTGCTTGAGATGCTCATCCTCTGCCCCTCTCCCTACTCATGTGTGAGCTGTCTTTCTCTCTCAAAATAAATAAATCTTTAAAAAAATAAACTGAGGCACGAACGCAGGAAATTAGGGTTTTGCCTGGTTTTTTTGTTGTAACTAGTGCATCTCATCTGATTTCTTTAGTGTTGTTAGTCTTCCACAAATTCCGCTGAAGTCTTTAATTCACAAAGACAAACAGGGGCTCTTTGATGGAAGCTATAAAGAGAAGTGTGGCAAAAATATGAACAAATCCGGTGTTTTCAGTGCGTTCACAGCTGCTAGCTCTCTAAGTGGTAAAGACAAGGCATTGAAACTAGGAAAGCCACTTCCTGCTTGAGCAGATCAGAAACTTCTCTTCACTTACAAATTAGAGCTAATAGCATCCCTGTTACACTAATACATTTGCTTTTATATCTATCCCAAGTTCTGAGACTGTGTTAAGAATTACCCCTCAAATCTTCTGTATTCATCTGCTTGGCCTCTTTTAAGTTCAATAATTTAACATTTGGCAAGGAGTCTTACCCATATATATAGATCATATACTTCCTCTCAGAGTCATTAGTCTTTGTGTTTTCAGACGCATTAATAAGGACAGAAAAGTGCTGGGTTTGCTGAACAGTTATCATCAGATCGCGTCTGACGGCTTTTCCAATGAGGTGCGTGAGCCTTATATTTACTTTCAGCAGGGCAGTCTTGCCCCAGGTCTGCTCCGCGATGGACTTGCAGTTGGGCAATGAAAGAGAATTAACCAAGGGAATTTCCAGTTCAGCTATTGTGTAGGCAATAACAAACAACCTGACGATCTGCTGCCTCTTGTTTTTGCCCCAGCACCTGTAAGGTTTCTATTCACGACTGTCAAACTGAAGTTCTCCAGTGTAACAGGGTAGGGACTTTTCAAAGCTGATAGCTCTTTGTAGCTTTTCAGTGCCTACGTCCTTTCTTACACTGTCCCTTTTCAATGAGGAACCCAGAATGCTGTTGACAAAAGCAGCCCTGTATTTCACAGTAGCCCAATTTGAATTTTTTCTTTTGTACACAGAAAACAATAGATTTTACCAACCATAGCTCCACTGCCAGGTTCACAGGGCTCTTGACTTCTGCCTGCCACATTTAAACTCCTCCCACACTAGGTGCCACTCTTTTGTTCTCTTTTACTGTTCTTCACTTAATTTTTCTTCTCCTCTCTTCCAAATCTTATAACCCTTTTGCAGTTCCCTATAAATAGGGGCAATCCAGTGACTGTCAGTAGGAGAAGGGAGAAATACATATTTACTATTATTAATTTGTTCTGGAAACAGAGGTGGGTGTTCTTATAAAACTGTTTCACAAGTCGGTTTAAAAAAAAATTACACTGCTAATATCCTAAGTCCATCTGTCATGCGAAAATACAAATGCTACATGGAAAGGACAAAGAAGTTAATTTTGCTCCTATATCAACTCGAGTGTTTATGAATCAAGTAGCCAATTAGCCAAATAGCTCTGGTGAAATGACTAAAATAGACCTAATTCTGAGCCATCTTGTAGCTATATCCATCTGGCTTCATTTATCTCAATAAGAAATGGGTAGATATCTTTCCACACTGATTTTGAGTTTAAAGCAAAACCAAAACCGTATGTTTTGTTTGCAAATCAAAAAGTAAAAGCTCGGGGCGCCTGGGTGGCTCGGTGGATTAAGCAGCTGCCTTCGGCTCGGGTCATGATCTCGGGGTCCTGGAATCGAGTCCCGCATCGGGCTCTCTGCTCAGCGGGGAGCCTGCTTCCCTTCCTCTCTCTCTGCCTGTCTCTCTGCCTACTTGGGATCTCTCTCTGTCAAATAAATAAATAAAATCTTAAAAAAAAAAAGTAAAAGCTCTTTTTATTGTTAGGCTAGGAAAAAAGCTGGTCCACGGTTACTTATGAATTCGTTAACTTTTTCTTTCCATTGATAGTTATAATAAATGGCTTTTATCAGAATGATGGTAGAAGTTACAAGTTATTTTAATATCTGTTTCCTCATTTATATATCTTGGAAAGATGAGTATATCAGACACTTTCTGGACTGTGTACTTAACTATGTCAAGATTGTGTCTTATTTCAAACAATCAAATTGGGGTCCCCAGTTATTGTCTGATATCTGATTATTCACACTTATCATTTTTCTATTTATTTTTTTTATTTTAGGTTTTTTTTTAAATTTGTCAGAGAGAGCGAGAGAGAGAGCGAGCGAGCACAGGCAGACAGAGTGGCAGGCAGAGGCAGAGGGAGAAGCAGGCTCCCTGCTGAGCAAGGAGCCCGATGTGGGACTCGATCCCAAGACGCTGGGATCATGACCTGAGCTGAAGGCAGCCACTTAACCAACTGAGCCACCCAGGCATCCCCACGCTTATCATTTTTCAATGCTAAGTTTTTTTCTACAGCTCAAATGAGAATACATTTTCAAGTGTAATATGACCATCCTATCTGTGAGATTATCTGCCCAAGCATAGGAAAACCTTTAATTCAAGGCTAACGAGAACAATAAGATAATTATCTAAGATAAATAATTAAAAATAAGAAAAAATGAAATAAAAATAAGATAAAACAGTAACCTAAATAAAAATAAAATAAGACATATTAATTTAGATTATTTCCTACTCACCTGATAAGGATTAGTAAATATTTTTGACATTCTCATTTGACTCTAACCTCCAAATTATTTCTCTCTGAGCAAATGTTTATTGAGAAGTTTTGACTGTTATTAATTTTTTTAAAGATATTTATTTATTTATTTGACAGACAGAGATCACAAGTAGGCAGAGAGAGAGGAGGAAGCAGGCTCCCTGCTGAGCAGAGAGCTAGATGCGGGGCTCGATCCCAGGACCCTGGGATCATGACCTGAGCTGAAGGCAGAGGCTTAACCCACTGACCCACCCAGGCGCCCGTTACTTATCTTTTGATAAAATAAAAGGGAGGTACTCATTTCACAATGAGTGGAACTGAAAAAGACATGGATTTCTGGGTATTCTCAAAAGAAATTCTAGAAACGTACAGAGACTATAGATCCTTCCACATACAAATCTATGGCAGCTTACTCTGAAAGTAATTATGAAATTCTCGGCATCGTATCTCAAAAACCATAAGATGAAATAGGAGAAGGCTGAAGCTAAAGTGATTAAAAGGAGAAAGGGAAACTAAAATGTTAAAAAAAAAAAAAAAAGTGAGGATGTTGCATGAAGAGACTAAAACTCCAAGGCCTCTAACTTGGGAAGGACAAGCCCAGGTGCGTTTTGGACAGGGAGTGTGCAGTTACAGGGCTCTTATACCTGTCCACTCAGCAGCCGCTAGTAGAGGCCTATGGAGGAAGCACCTTCTGACCCTTGAGAAGTTAAGACACAATCAGTGGTCTCCAAAGTGCAGAGAAGTTCCATGGTCAGTGGAGGACAGCTGGAAAAATTATGGGTATGGAAATGTCAGTGTGGCAATTTGCAAATAAGAAATTACGATATTGGGACGCCTGGGTGGCTCAGTGGGTTAAACTCAGGTCATGATCTCAGGGTCCTGGGCCCTGCACTCTCTGCTCAGCAGAGAGCCTGCTTCCCCCTCTCTCTCTGCCTTCCTCTCTGCCTAACTTGTGATCTCTCTCCATGTATCAAATAAATAAATAAGATCTTAAAAAAAAAGAAAAAAAATTACGATATTTAATATGTGGAATGAAACCAGTGCCCTAATTTAGTTCCTAAAGTCAGATGTTTGATTCCACCTATGTAAAAATGCAATGCGAACGAGAGATCTACTGTCTAGAGTTGTAACAGAGTGCAGTTAACCTGGGTCTGGATAATACAGATTAGTTTTAACTCAAAACAAATGGGTTTAAAAAGTAGTCTGCAGAAGAATGGCAAATTGAAGTTCCTCTTCAAAGTGCAAGGAGAAGCAGACAAGGAAAGAATAGAACTGCATCTTCTCCCAGTATGAACTCATCATTAGCTTCATTATCAAGTGAAAACAAAGGAGAATAAGTTACATACAAAAGTGCGTATGCTCAAAAATTGTGTCTTAGAGGTATGTGACCAAAGAAGTTTATAGAGCACTGGTCTAGGGTCATATAAAATGAAATAACCAATATGCATGCTTATCAAATTCATTACCTATGAAAAATAATATCTATGCAAAAATGCAGTCTTTGATATCTCTGATGTATTTTCTTCTCTAGAGAACTTTTGAAATCTCTGTGACATATACTATCAAATTTAGCTCTGAAAGCTGAGGGTTTTCATTTCCAAATCTTACCTGGACACATGTACTTGCAAATACTGTCCTAAGTCCAAACTTTATTTCAAATATAAGTCATTATTTCTTATTCTCTTCAAATTAGCTCCTCATTCCAAACTTATCTATGTCACCGTCTCTTCTTTAGAACATGAGACTGAGACTAGCATAGATGTGAAGAGTATGGGATTTGAATCTAGGCTGCCTGGATTAAAATTTCTGTTCAAGTTGTATTTCCTCTATGAATTTGTTCCCTCACTAATAAAACAGGGGAAATATTAGTACTTACATCAATAGATGTATCATGAAACTCAGGAAAATCCATGCAAAGGACACAAAACACTGGCACAGAGCAAATTCTCAAAAACATTAACTATTATTTTTTTTAATCTGTGCTCAAAACCTTGGGGTACTTTTAACCATCTCACCCACATGTTTTAATTTTCTGTTTTGGTCAGTCACCGAGTCCTACCTGTTCTCCTCTCAAAGCTACTTCTGGCCTAATTCCATGGCCCCTACCCTAGAGAGACATGCACCCTTCCAACTTAGGCTAAAGCCAATGGTCTCTGACATGGTCTTCCTTCTGTGGTCTCTCCCTGTTCTAATCTGTTCCCAGACTGGGCTGTGTGAGTCTCATCCTACCAGAGGACCCCTCTTGTGGACTGTCTCCTCAAAACTCATGGGCTCTCTGATGTCTACTAGAACATAATATAAAACATACTTCTGGCTTTAACAGCCTTCAAAGTTGCCTTCACTTTGTGGACTGAGTTCCTTGGTTTCAAGGCCTACTTTCAGTTTCCCTTTTCCGAACTGAAGTGTATGTCCGCTAGAACTTCACTCTCACTCTCCATTTGTTTCCTACTATCTGTTTCTCCTTTTTTCTCAACCCTCAATTCAAAGGAAGCAGGTAGTTTACTTTCTTTTTACTTTCCCAAAGCATCTGGCCCCAAACACAGTAAACAGGTTATAAATACACACTTGTTGATCAGTTGATTAAAATATTTTACAATATAGGGGTGCTTGGCTGGCTCAGTGGGTTAAAGCCTCTGCCTTCAGCTCGGGTCATGATCCCAGAGTCCTGGGGTCAAGCCCCACATTGGGCTCTCTGCTCAGCAGGGAGCCTGCTTCCTCCTCCTCTCTCTCTGCCTACATGTGATCTCTGTCTGTCAAATAAATAAATAAAGTCTTTTAAAATATTTCACAATATAGAAAAAGTCATGGAAAATATTTCTCATGTGTTATTAAGGGAAACTTGGATCTTCACATATGCTCTTGACTTTTGAGGTGGAAATCAAGAAAACAGCTATCTTCTTTTTCAACACAACGTTTAATGCCAATGTCAGGGACTCTGCAAATATTAAGTGAATTGGACCAGGCACCAGAAATATAGAAAGACCTAAGACAATCTCTTCTCTGTCCCCTTCACATATATTTTTGGAGGGGAGTCATGTTTAGAAAAATATATGAATAAAAACAAGGGAATAAGGCAGAGAAAAGACTGACTGTGATAGGGACAATAAGGGACGAAATGGGTAGGACTGTCTCCGGGTCAAACCTAACATGACATTTCCTAGGTAGCATGTATCACGTTTAACCCTTATGACTGGCTTAAATATTGTCATTTTGATTTGCATGTACATGTAATAGTAATAAATCAATTACCCTTTTGAGTTTGGTCACTGAGTGCATATTTTTGAAAAAATAAATTAGAGTTAATATATGACCAAATGAATATTTGATAGAAGTTTTTTTTTTTTTTCACTGCCATGTAATTAAAATAATTCTGGTGATACCTTATTATTCAACTTTGTCTTTCCTTCTTCCTAGCACACTTTTAAAGGTCTCTCTTTCACTCTCATTTTCTCGTCTTCTACTTGACCTCCAGTTTATATTTTCCAGTAATTTACCCCTTTTGCCCTCAAAGAAAGAGCCGAGGTACTTAGTGGCTCTGTTTAGTGCTGCTGATGGTTTTCTCTATTGAGTATGTTGCAGATTGTCCTATACTCCTCCCACTAATTAGAGTTTAAATTTGAAAGTAAGAACTATAGCATTTGGCTTTACTGTAATGTCCACGTAATATTGCTCTCACCACAAACAGGACTAATACATTACAAACAGGAATACATTTCCATTTAATGTATTAAGCTAAATCAACAGGTAATGCAACATTTTGCATAGTGTTGACCAAAATGATTTCTGACTTTGGAAAATCATATACAGTGTATGTTAGGAAACAATAAATAAAAATGTGAGAACTCAAGTAAAGGTATAGAGTTTATATAATGGCTCAAATCAAGAGAAAAAAAGTACAGAAGAGTATGTGCTGATCAACGGTATACACATTATTTCTCAAGGTGTGTTTCTAGTAACTCAGTTCTGTGAAATGCATGGAGGAAAAAAAACACTCCATTGTCAAAATGGACCGGGAGGGTCAGTCTGTTAAGTGTCTGATTCTTGGTCATGATCTCGGGTTGTAAAATCCCGCTGAGCAGCACAGGGCTCCACGCTCAGAAGGGAGTCTGCTCAAGATCCTTTCCTCCCACCCCTTCCTCTACTCTCTCTCTCTCATAATAAATAAACCTTAAAAAAAAAAAAAGAAAAAAGGACTGAAAAATGCTATGTATCAAGTGGCTCTTTAAGAGTTCTTAATCCAGATTAAACTATAAGGGTCCCGAAGAAATCCTACAGGAAATAGAATAATTTGACTGCTTAATTCACTATTTCCCTAACCCATGTGACCATGGTAACTTTTCTCCTCAGAAAACGCTACTCTGGCAGTCCCAGTGTAAGGAGTAACACACTTCAGGAAAGGCCAGTACAGAGTAAGTGCTGAAGAAATTTAGGAATGAGACCACTCACAGTTGTAAAAAAACATTATTAAAATGTAATATTTTCAGTTAGATCTTGAAGACTGAAGTGAAGACTAAGGTAAATTGAGGAGGGGAGGCACCCCAGACAATGGGCACATTGTGAGAGGGAAAACAGAGGAGAGAAGAGAAGGTATTCAAGGGTTGTTTGGAAGAACCTCTTTGGGGGAAGCAGGAGGTTGCTGCAGGGTAGAAATGAGGAAATGGGAGGTCAACACTATGTAAATGATGATACATGGAATGATTAGCAAACTAGGTATACATTTTCTCTCACATGACCATAATTTCTAAAATGCTTACTTGATCAAAGATGAAAGTAACTACTTAATTAAAACCTGAAGGGTCTAGGCCAGTGCTGTCCAATAAAAATAATGAGCTATAAACATACTTTTAAATTTTCTACCAGCAACATTAAGGAAATTAAAAGAAATAGGTTAACTTAACAATATATTTTATTCAACCCAACATATCCAAAATACTGTCATATCAACATGCAATCAACATAAAAATTATTGGGATTTTTTCTGGTTTGGGCCACATATCCAACACTATAATATTGCATAGAACAGATCTACCTATTTGGATAAATTGGATTAAACAGTTAATTTGGATAGTTTTCTAATACCATTGACCATGACTGTCAAGTTTTAAACTCTTTAAATTAGTATGACACATTTGCTTTCTTGGTTTTTGAAATTTATGTTTTATTTTTTAGCTGGATTTGATATAGGCAATTTAGGTGTCATTATAGATTAAAAGTGAAAAGCTCAATGTTCTCTCCAAATAAGCTAATTAATGTAAATAAATTACCTTCTTGTTCTCTTTTGGCTCTCTGAACTATTAATAAGTCAAGAAAAGTTAGTGGATTTGTGACAGTTAAACCCTAAGTCTCTACCATACATGCCAGCTGATTTGTAACCATATACATGTTCTATGAAACTGTTTTTCAGGTTTTTAGAATTTTAAACGATTCCTCCTGCTGGTACAATTTCTTCACACTTCATCACATTTCTAAATAAGTGATCATGTAACTGAAGATTTCATGTCCTGAAGGCATTATACCCATGCTTCCAAATGCTTCGACTTAAAATACAAAGCAGTGTTAATCACACTTCCCATTTTTGAAACCACTAAGGCCATTTGGGGGAAGAAAAACTAGAAACCTGCTCTTCTGTTTTTGTTTTCTACAAATTCTCTCTACTGAGAGCTTGTACATTTCTTGCGAAGTTTCCAAAAGCACATTTAATCCCCGTCAGACACTGAGTGAATATGGCACATTCTTTAAATGGAAGCTCTAGAAAATCTGCTGCTTTAAAAAGGGAAGATGAGCTCCAAGGCAACTGCTGTGCTTCGGGGCCCAGAGCTCTTCTCTAAACGACCAATGCGGACACGGAATAGAAATGGAAAATAGCCAACAACACAGCATAGTCTTTGAAAGTTCATGGCTTTACTCCAGGGTTTCTGAGCATCAGCACTATGAACATATTGGGCTGCGTAATTCTTTGTTGTGGGGGGCTGCCCTGTGCCCTGCATCATGCGTCTCCAGCCGCCACTCACCAGATGCCAGCAGCACAACCCCCACACCTGCCCTCACCCTGGTCCTGACAAATCAGAAATTTCTCCAGACACTGCCAAATGTCCCCTGTGGGACAAAACTCTCCTTGATGGAGAACCACGGCGCTCTTCAAAGTCTGAAAAATATAGACTTAAAATTATACTAGAGCTCTAGCATCAGTACAAACCCATTAATATATTATTATCTACATCTGCTTTTCCTGAGAACTTGCAACTTTGGAAAATACATTAGTTTCACATACTGTTCTCTCGTGTCCCACCTTCTCAATCTCAATGATCTTGTTTTAACCTACCTTCTAATTTAAATCTAAATACCCAACCTCATTCTTACCAGGAATTGGCATATCATCATGATATCATATTGGTATATCAATATATCATATATCATGATGATACGCTGACTTTCATATACAGTCAATTGTTATATGCAACAGTGAAAAAATGTAGCAGCTTAAAACTCCTTAGATATATTTCAAGGGTATATATTGAAATTGTTTTCATAATGACCTGTACTCCTTAAATAAACAAGAAAAGCACTAAAACTTCGCTACCATTAATTTGGTATTCTTCAGTAATACCACAAAGAAGATGCAGTAATTCATGTTTTAATTAGTACCCAAAACCTTTCCAGTTCTATAAAATACCAAGTATGAATAAAACACTTCAAAGCAAGAAGTATATTTCTCTATCTCCTTTAAAATAGTTCAGGAATGAAGCATCTTATACTTACTACAGCCTATTCCTCGTCATATGTAAAATTTGGATATTTAAGAATAGTAAAAGCATATTTCATGTTTTCAAGCTTATACATTTACTTTGAAATGACAGGACAGGCAGGCAGATGTATTATGAGGACAAGAACATGGCAATTTCAAGGAGACAGCACCTGGAACAATGTATACAAACTATTTGTTCTCTACTACCCTCTGGTGGTTTGTTTAAAAAAAAAAAAAAGTAATAGTTATGATGAGGGAGCAGGAGGCTGGCTGAGGACAAAGCAAAAGCTGGCACCTTGCACCCCCTCTCCACCCGCTCCCCTCCCCTCGGTAATGTGTGTGACATTCTTCAGGCACCCCTGACTGCCATTAACGAGAAACAAATAGTTAACTTGCAGAAATCACAATCCTACAAGACAGGAGTCTCCCTTAGTTTACAAATGTCCTAGAGATCTACAAACAAAGAAGTTACCTTATCAATAGCACAATTTCCAGAGGCAAATAACTCAGTTCCTCAAGCCCTAAATAAAGTTAAATTTCTTCTAAACCCAAATCTCACTAACAAGGACACTTGATAGGAGAAATGTGAAACTTTATCTCTAGATCTCCAAGATAGTGTCAAGAATCATTCCCAAGCATATGGCCCACTGATATACATCTAAAGGGTCTCACAAGAAGATATTTACTACTAGTAATAAATAACCTTTCTCCCAACAATAGCTAGCCCCTCAAGGTCCTGGAGACCTTGCTTCCAAAATTCCTTAGAGACTAACATCACCCGCTTTGTTCTCACCTACCCAACTCCTGTGTATATGATCAGCCACTCCTCAGGATAACAGGGCAGCAGCTCTTCCTGCCCATGGGTCCTGTCCCCGTGCTTTAATAAACCACCATTTTGCACCAAAGATGTCTCAAGAATTCTTTCTCGGTCATCGGCTCCGGACCTCAGCCCACCGAACCTCACCTAGGTTCTAGAACTTCATCAGTTAAAAACAAACAAAAAAAACCCCAACCTTAAAGAACCATCCTAATCACTGATAATATTAATAGATACCATATATTGGTAGACACTGTAGTAGGCTTAATACAAATTCTCTCATTTAACCCTTACCAGTGGCTTGAGGTGGGTATTATGACCTACATTTGATAATTAAGGAAACCGATGTTCTAAGTGTTGAAGTAACTTGTCCAAACTAATGTACCTGGTAGAAATTCAAATTCGTTTCTTTTTAATGCCAAGGCTCAAGTTCATCGTGTGTGTGTGTTGCTGTTTCCTGGGCAACTCTTAATGAGAGCTGGCCGGACACCATGAGCCTTGTAATTCCAGAAGGCTAATGGACTTTTTGGCAAAACAGTCAAGTCTTGTCATATTCTCATTTACATAAATCAAATTCAACTATTCAAGTTCAGAGAGAGGGAGAGAGAGATTTTTTTTTTTATTATTTTACAGAGAGACATCACAAGTAAGCAGAGAGGCAGGCAGAGAGAGAGGGGGAAGCAGGCTCCCTGCTGAGCGTGGAGCCCGATGCGGGGCTCGATCCCAGGACCCTGAGATCATGATCTGAGCTGAAGGCAGAGGCTTAACCCACTGAGCCACCCAGGCGCCCCAAGAGAGAGATTTTTAATAGTGAAGTATTTTCCAGCTTAGGCCTGGGAGTCAACCTAGGCCTAAAAATATAAGCAATATGTTAATATCGCTTGTTTTGGGGCTTTATAAAAATGGTATCAAACTGTAAAAGAACTTTTTTTAAAAATAGGAGATGTGAATCTGTTATTTTTCTCCTTCTCACATCTCATGGAGCCACGTGTGTTTCTAATGGTTTAGAGATACGAATACTTTTCTACAAGGGTTCTAATTATAAGCCAACCAAGCCACCTGGTATTGAACTAACAAAAAGTGATGTTAGAAGGAAATTGGATGAATAATGAACTTACGAACAATTTGAAGTATTTTCAAAGATCATTTGAATTTTATTATTACTGTTGTTGCTGTTATTTACCTTGCATGCTTTCTTTCAAACCTCAACCCAGCAGACAGTGTGACCGTGTCCCTTTTGTACGCACGGACATGTGTGAGGAGAACAGGGGATAAGAGGTGATTTTAACGGGGTTTCACTCCATAATTTTTGACAAGAAAAGTGAAGCCAAAAAACATATTCCTCAATGTATCATTTTAAGCAGCTAAATAGTATCCTCTTTTTCAGACCATTGATGGCAAAGCTGAATACATTTTAGGGGTTCTCAAGATGACTGAGTCAGGGCAACACTGAATGATAAATGTGGTTTTATTTTCAAATAGGGGAGTCTTTCAAAAGAGTCACAGTGAAAAAGATTATGCTAATAGCTCAAGCTCAATAATTTATAACTTGAAATTCTCCATTTTGATTATATGTATTTTGTGAGGAAATAATAAGTATGTGTATTCAACTCAATTACATTAGACTTTAGGTACAAATGGACTGAGATTCATCACATGTCAAATATTTGAGTGCCTATGAAAGGAGAGACATTGAAAACAGCAAAATTTTTCCCAGGTAGGAGAAATGCAGGCTTATTTCCCTGACTTATTTAACTACTCTGTGAAGCCAGTGATCTCTGAAATTAAAGATAATTATTGGCCCTGGCATAAATGCCTATAAAATCTGATTCCATCAATTACATTTATAGAGTATTATTATATAAAACATATCAGTGTGTTGAATTTCAAGTGGAAAACATCTTGTTGTCATTTCTGATTTAATACCATGTAAGGTTTTATTCAAACACTATGTTTTAATTTCTGGAGTGCAAGTTAGAGATTCTACTAACGAAAAGTTCCTCTGGGGTTATTCTTTCCTCATCCCACTCCTATTCCCCAGTCTGTCCAAGAAAATGCAAGGCAGTCAGAAGCTATGTTATTTATAACAGAGAAGAGCACATCCATTGATTTTAAAGTTTCCATGGGAAGGACATGTATTTCTTAGCTTAAATCAGTGCTTATGCCTTGATTACAACTGTCTTTTTGTAAGTACTATTGACTGAGCCTGGATCCTAGTTACGTATGTAAAACATGGGAAATTCATTCATGCTTATGCTGTCCAAGCCCTTATTAATGATGGACTGTTCAACACAGGTACTTTTATTTTCAGTATAAATGTAGAGGATTAATTGGCTTAAGCCAAATGAAGGAAAAATTAGTGATAATAGGATTTTGAACAGAACTCTAATAAATACATTAAATTCCATGATGTAGAAATTAGATTCTGTTATTGTCTATTACATATCTATACCTATATATATATGTAGAGAGAGAGAGAGACAGTATACCAATAAAAACATCAAAACTGAACATGAAAAAGGTAACATTTTTAAGGAAATTTTAAAATTCAGACTTTTTGTATTTACAAAAAGAAAATCCCAGAAAAATACAACTTTAAACATATTATCTTATATGCCTTAATCTTATATATCTTAATCATTTTCATGTACACTGGCTCATTTAATTTCTAAATGCCTCTTGATCCTTATGATGATGTTTTTCCTATAATACCGTTTTAAAAGAGCATATTGTGTAATTATCTTTTTGTTTTGTGAGTACTACTGAATGAGTATATAAATGGTAGTTCACTTCTGTCATAAGTGTTTAAATATATCTTTTTAAAAAAATGTATTTATTTGAGAGAGAGAGTGGGGGCACAGAGGAAGAGGGAGACAAGCAGGCTCCCTCCTCTGAGTGGGGGCCCTGACTTGGGGCTGGAATCCAGGATCTGAGATCATGACCTAATCCGAAATCAAGAGTCCAGTGCTTAACTGACTGAGCCACCCAGGTGCTCCTAAATATATCTTCAAATAATATTTTAAATTAAAAAACTTTTGCCTTATCTCTGCCAGGATATCAGTTTTTACCAAACAACCCTGAATCCTTCCTTTCTTTTCTTCTCCCTTTCTTATATATAATATCATTCTGGATGTAACATAATTTTCTTTGATTCTATTTTTCTCTAAAGAAAGGAAAGACAGGGAGAGAGATGGGGGGAAAGACACAGAGAAAGAGAGAGATTGGTTTAGTTTATGTAGATATCAAAGGGAATCTCAATACAGAATTGCTCCTCTTTGTATTCTAAGGGATAAAAGCATCTACAGGTTCTTTTTAAAGGACCGACTGAGAGAACACCTCTCAAATTATAAATCTTCTAGATGGAGCTACTTGCTCTTTTCGATTCACAGTATAGTAATGAGGTATGAAATTCCTGACTTCAAATATGTAATGTTGGTTTTTTCTCCCATAATAATTCTTTTTGACAGAGAGGATTCAAATTTATATGCAGAAAACCATTCTTTATCGTGAAGTCATATAAGTTCAAGACAAATTTTATCTCAGGTTTCTTAGGTTTTTCTCCTCATTATGGGTACAGCATGGTATTTTTTTTTAAAGAGAGGAAGGTTATGTGAGTGCATATTTCATAAGCTTCTTATTCATTATTCATAGCATTAAAGATAGAAGGAATATATACACATGGAGAATTCTCTCAGATGTGTCCTCTGAGAAGTACACTCAGCCTAAACCTCAAGGGTGTCTTTCAGTGGAGGCTGGAAGGAAGCTCAAGAAGACAGCAGATGGCCTTCCTAGAAATATTCTTAAAGTAATGCTCTGGTGCGTTCCAGTTGGACTGGACTGGACTGGAATTTAATTTTTGGCCACATCAATATGGCCAAGAGCACTTTGCCCTAAAATGCTTTGAGTAATTCCAACATTTGAAAAGTTTTAAACTGGTTTTGCTCTATGTGTTTCAGAAATATTATTTTCTGAAATATGAAAACAAAACAATCTCATTTATTTTGGAAGGACTCCTGTCACTTATTTATTTTCCTTATATAAATTGGACTCATTCTTCTTGCTTAGGCCTATGAGTTAATTAATATGCATTGAAGATGCTGTGGGTACTTTATAAATATTTCATTATAAAAATGAGTATAGAATGTTCCTCCTCCCCTTGAATTAAAAAGGAGTTATTAGTGTAAACCTTTTGAAAAACTCATTTATAAAGTCAAAATGAATGAATAAAGTGGGTGCTAAAATATACTATGTAATGTAAGAATAGGAATGAAAATCTTTTTCCTTAGTATTAGATTATATTTTCCCTGAGCCATCTACCTAATCTCAGCAATAAATGAAATATAAAAAAGAAAACAAGTAAGAATGAATTTTATTCATGTTTTCATTAGTGAATTTTATTCATTTTTTACTACACCTCATTTCTGCATATACTTGATAGAGATTCTCAGTTATTTTCTCAGTTATTTTCTCAGTTATTTGCTGACATTAATAAATTATCATGTAGTTGATTATCGTTATTAGAAAGAACACGACAAACACAAGTAATTTTAAGGTTGCTGTGCATTTAATAAACTGTAGTTGAGCAACTCAGAATCTGGGGTCTTAGTACCAGTGGGAATTGTCTAACTCCAAGTTCACGGCCCAGCATCAGGGTCTTCACACACAAACTATAAATTAGCAAGAATTCAACTGAAATAGACATAGCATAAGTAATTTGTGTATTGAGATTTATAGCTTGATGTCCAAAGGTTGTCAGATTATAAACGACTTAAATATTTTCTTAATAAATTGAGGCTGGACATGGCACCCAACAGGAAATGGGATTTTTTGTATAATTAAGAATGTGGCAGTTTGGCATTCAGTGGATTGCTTTGGCAGGATTAAGTTATCAACATGTAAACTGGCCAAGATCCTAGAGTATACATTGTAGAAAAGTCTCTCTCTCTTTCTCTCTCTCATTCTCTCTCTCTCTCTCTCTCTCTGTTAAGGGAGATAAAGAAATAAGCAAAAATATGTATTTGGTTAGAAAGAGGCAAGTGGTATGCCTAAATATGAGTTCAGATTTGAGTTGGAAGCTTCTGAAAGAACTGTCAATAAATGACAATGTTAACAAAACTAAAAGAATTGAAGACGCTTTAAAAATAATATATAGAAATTAATCCCTGACAAGTTTACCATTAACAATATGAGACAACTCAATTTTAAATGATTTCTGCAGCATTTAAAAATAAGGATTCTTTTTTAGTCATTTCTCTTAACATTTAGGCAAAATTAATAAACCTTGCATATTATGCATGATTTCTTAGTTACTTTGAATTCCTTAAATATTTTGAAATGAATTACAAAGACATACACATCATATTCCAGGCAAAGCTCTGAATTAATCCATTTTAAAAGACAAAAGAGGAATAAACATGACATAATGGGACATAATAGCTTGTTCATACCTATTGCCTGAAGGTTAACATGGACTGTTTTAATGTTAAAATTAATTGGCTGAAGAAGGAAGGGGAAAACTAACTTAGGTCTAGCCTCAACTGTGCATCAGGCATCATGCTAGACATCTGGACATGCATTGTGCCAGTAATCCTCTAAGTAAAGTAGTAATCTAGCCATTTTTTCTAGATGAGGAAACTATTTTGAGTGTTGCCCAAACTTCAGGATGAGACATGTCTCAGGGACACGAGAAGTGTGATAAGCATTGCTGAATAACTCAAACACTACTTTTCATATTTAGTTATAGATATGTTGAGATATAGGAAAGTAAAACTGAACACCCTTTTACATTTTACTTTTCCATACATGACTCCATATACATCAGCATTTAGATAAAACATCTGGCTTTACATCTTAAAGCTAAATATGTATTTTTTAAATTTTTTTAGTTTATTTGAGATAGAGTGAGAGCGAGAGAGAGAAAGAAAAAGTGTAAGTGGGGAGGAGGGAAAGAGGGAGAGGGAGAGTCAGGTTCTCCACTGAATAGGGAGCCTGCCACAGAGCTTAATCTCAGGACCCTAAGACCATGACCTGACCGAAGGCAGACACTTAGCTAACTCAGTCACCCAGGCACCCCTAACGCAAAATATGTTTGCACCCCTATGAATTCCATTTCATCATTCCCTCCAACTCAAGATTGCTGGATTAACCTTGATACCTCCCTACTTTTCCTACAAGTAAATAAACCACTCTCCTATCTGATATTGTTGTCTGGGGTAGAGAAGAGATCAGTTGCAAAGGCCTTTTAAAAATTATGCAGGGAAATGATTCTTACTTAAGCACTGGTTCTCAACCTTGACTAAATCTAAGAGTTACTTAGGAAACTAAAAAAATATTGATGCCCAGAACCCATCATGTGATTGTAATGTGAAGCTAAGGTTAGAAAACCTTGCTCTTCCTTTCCATCCACAACAAGGGCACTGTTTTTCACAATTGCTTTGCTCTTTCCTCCATGTGACCTCAAATAAGATGAGTTTGGGGACACCAGGTGAGTGTGGGGAATTAAGGACAGCTCTCTGTTATTAGTTAGCAATGAGATCCCTCAGATAGTAACAATAATCACCATCACTTTGGGATAGCTTTCGGAACTCCTGCAAAAACAGTATACACCTTAATGGAGAGAAAGCTGCCATAGGGCAGCAGGCAGCAACCCTTTTCTGCTTTGCTGAGGTGGGGGTTTAACTGGCATCCAACATGGATTGGACCCCCTAAGAAAGCAGCTACACTTAGACTCACCTGAAAGAGTCTCCATCAAGATGTAAACTAGACTATTAAATTCGTGGCAGCTACTTTTGAAAATCTACATACTAGATAGTTTAGCAATAAATAATACAGCACTTCTACTTAATGGCTGATGGAACACTTGAGTCCTAATCTGTGACAGTTCCCACCCAGGAGAGCAGGCCTAAACTCTCATAGGCTACTAGAAGCATTCGATTTGAACAACCTCAACGACTAACAAATCCCACTCAAATTAATTTAATTAAAACACTTCTAGAATAAGAGCATTATTTTTCAGTTATGTTCTAAAGCAAAGTCTGCAGTATAAAATTACCAAGTCTGGAATAAACTCTGGATAGAAACTCACTGAAACTCAATTACTCACTCAACAGCTATCTAGTTGGCAAGTGTGGGAATGGCCAAATGCCACTGTAGTTAGCACTTTTTCCTTGTCAACCAGATCAGAGATACTCACAGTTTATAACACAGAAGTATGGCTTTAAATGGTTTGATAAAAGGAGTGCTTCCTTCTACCAAAATGACAAATTGATTTGTAATTTTTTTACAGTAATTATAAATCAAGCAATATAAAGTCATTGCTGTTTAAATGGTCATCTGGAAACTCAAATTTCCTCCAGATGTCTTCCACCTCCAAAACTAGGCTTTTCTGAAAAAAATCAGTAACGTTTTATAAAATGCGGTTTAGTTAACCACATCTTCCTTAATTTTTACAACAAATCTCTGACAAAAATATAACCCCTTCACAAAACAAAGAGTCTTCTCTCATCATCAGAAGCAAACTTACCTATTGAGAAGGGGAAGTACTTAAAAAACCAAAACAAACAAACAAAAAAACCACTGGCTCAGGCAAATATAGGCTTCAGTTATGAAGCCAATGGTTGGAGACTTGTTTAAATGAACCTCAGAGTTAAAATGGCTGTGGCTACCCCTAAAGGTAAACCAGAGACTGGCAAGTAGTGCTTCTGGTCACCTCCCTTTGCTCTAAGTAGAATGCTAATGCTAAAGTTGTACTTTATATTCCTGCTTGTTCAGGGAACACCAATGCAATCTGACAAAGACTCCAGTTTAAATATCCTGAGAAGGAAAAAAAAATAAGTCCCAGAGATGGAACCTCTCTTGTGTACTAGCAAATCTGAACAACTGGAAATCTGTGGTAACATGAATAGTACCTCATCTCCTTGAAGATATACTGGGGACATTGAGAAAAGAAATTTTCCACTTTTTGTAAATATCCACTAAGGTAGCAAAGGATGTGTCTTCGATTTTTTTTTTTTTTTACCTCTTTCTTCTCCTTGGTGTGCAAAATTTTCTTTGGCAGATCAAAGCAGGTAGTATAAAAAGAAAAAAAAAATTCCTCAGGGCAGTGAAATATAGATCAAGGGATAAAAAAGGCATAATGGGATAAAAAATGCTATGAGAAAGTTAAAGCCATGAAAAGGAAACAAAACCTAACAATGTAACTTATTCATGTGTTAACATGGTATATTTAAAGTAAGAAGTTTAATTTCAAATAATTTTTAATGCTGTTTTTCATTGTACTGGAGGAATATAAAGCAAATCAAAGAGAAAACATTATTATGTGCCTAAGAAAAGCTAAAATGAAATGTGTTGAGAAAACAAATAGAAATTGATAACTGTTAAATATTACTGATGTTGGTATATCCTAATAAATAAGGGTGTGTAGGAGCAAAGTTGTGAAAATTCCCAAGCTGTACTTCAAATGAGTTAAAAACAAATGTTTGTTATTTCAGCCTCCATGTTGCACATTATTCAAATACACAAACCTATGGTACAAATTTTCTTACTATGCTGATTATAAAGCTGAAAAATACACTCATTTCTAACCCTTATTTGAATTCTTATAAGTCATTAATTGGGACAAACATCAATCCTTTTGCCTGGCTCTATCTGACCCTGTAGTGGGGACACCGAGGGAAAAGCCGGTTTCAGCACCATGGACAAAGGACCCAAACCTCTAAGCCTTACTCTTAGGACCTACAGGAAACGTTTCCCTTAGGTTAAAATACATGAAATAACTTTATAGTAGCCATCTTCCATTTTAAAATGTTTTAAGAATCAAATGAATACAAAATAATGTTCAGCTAGATAATAGAAAGTTTATACTTTCAAAGCCCTTTTATCTTATGGAAAAACATAATGGCCCTTCTAAAGACATGCATCACTGTGATGAATGCATTTAAGTGTCATTAGGTTTAATGGCTCCAACTCACTCTGACTATTATACTTTACCTTTTAGAGTTAACTTAATGCGTATTAATGGTGTGAAATTGAAGAAATTATGAATTGAGTTTCCCTGGGCACAGGTTAAACCAAGGAAGAAAGGAGAGGACAGGTTAATATTACTTACCTTCTACCTCATTCTTCATTTGTACTACAAAAGATGTCAGCTATGCCCTTGGGAAAGTAATGCTCACTATTAGTAAGTTGAACTTAAATGGATTTTTATGGTTTTAAACTCAGGTAACTGTCTTTGGTTGGGTCACCAAAGGTTTGCAGTTTTCTCCAGGGAAGAAGAAAATATGTGCACTTCTGAGATTAAGTTCATATTTTATTCCATAGTTTTAGACAAATAGATAACTTGTCCCTTTCTTCCCCTTCTGTGTTCATCTTACTAATTCAACTTAGAGAGGTTTTTTTCAGGGCATTTTTATATGTATTTTTAAATATACATTATTTTGTAATCTCTCCTTCACATTATCACCATGTATCACACAAAAGAGTGATGTTCAATCACTTTAAAATCTGAGTTAAATATTATAATAATAAGTAGTATTATTAATGCAAAAAAATGAAAAACGCACAGTTCTGATCCCAGGAACGTTTGATGCAGCAAAACTATGGTTCATAGTATCAGAAAGACCAGAATCTAATTTTGAAATCTGACTTTCAAAAATATTAAGAATGAAAACAATATTCATTTCAATTATTTTTGGAGGAAAAAAAGCATAAAATCACTACTTGTTGCAGTTCATTTATTATTAATGGGTAATTAAGAGAAGATGTAACTTTGTAGCTACTCTTTTACTTCTTTATCATGCAAAATGATCTCCAAACTAAAAAGGATAGAATAAAACTTGGCAAAAGAGAGTAAATCTCAGGCCAAGTGATGTTACTAGTTTCTCTGAAGGTATTTAATTCATTTGACAGGCAAATTATGTCCCAGGCTTTATAATCTCACTTTTTACAAATAGGATTATGATAATACTGTTAATGTCTTTCAAGAATCTTGGAGATGCCCAAAGGGTACAAATCTAGAAAAAAAGCATATAATTCTGAGTTTCAAAAATTAAAGAGTCTCTAAAACATTGCTGAGACTGAGTGAAACATCAGGCAACATTCTGGCACAAATTAATAAAAAGATGGTCTGCGAGCTCTTAGGATAGCAAATGTATTACTTAGAAATCAGCTTGGGCTCCAAACTGGGGCAAACCTAGCTTCTTCTTCTTCTTCCTCTTCTTCTTTTTTTTCTGATGGGATTAAGACTAGTAAACCTGAGAAATAGGACAGAAGTCACAAATTTAGAGGCTTTCTTAGTTAAAGTAATTAACACATACAAGCTAAATGACCCAGTGTACTATCAGGTAGAATGGTAATGGGCACTGTGAAGAAGAGATTGTGCTCAGCTACCACTTCTCAGCTCTAACTTTATTATTTATTTTCTAGGGAAATCAGAAATAAGGGATTTCTTTGCAAGTCCTCTTGATTAAAAAAAAAAAATTCAAACTGCAAACTTTTACTAGTGAATACGCCCCTGGCTTTTAAGACAAAACAAAATATATCAGCAGACTGAATCTCGCCCATAGGCTGCCAACTTGGGACACGTGGCAAAACATATGGACCTCAGTGAGGAATCTGGCAAGGTTTCACATGACATCATTATTAAGAATTTCTGGTTGGGTGACAATAAAGACATTCCAGTTAGTTGAGTTCAAATTTGATCTCAATATAAGGATAATTAGAGCTTCCCAATGATGAAATGGACTGCCCTTATACTAGAAGAATTCACCTTAACCACAATTTAGCAATTCACAAAATCATATGGAGAAATAACCTATGGCTGAATTTTGAATTTAATGCTAATATTTTTTCATAAATTTTAATATGTTTATGTTATATATACATGTATTCTTTTATTCACTTATTTGTTTGAAAATATTTATTAAAAACCTATTATTGCCAAACATTGCTCTAGGTGCTGGGAATACAACAGGAACAAAAATCTCTGTTTTATGGAGTTTGCATTCTCTATTTGCCCCAGTATGGACATTAAATTATACAAGCACTCTATAAATGTGCTCTTGGTGGGCTAACTTTATATTGGAATTTTCCTATGCATTCAGCATAGAACACGAAATTACTTTAGGGTGAACAGCACATTACACTGTGACAAATAGGTGTTTTTAACCCAATGTATTTATTCATTCACTTACATTTTCTTTCTAAACTATTCATTACACAATTGCCACTTTGCTGAGGCAAAATGATAAACCAGATAGAATACAGAGTCAACAATATGTATCTATACAAAGTTGTATTCCTCATGCACCAACATGTTGAATACTTTGCTGACTCAGCAGCCCAAACATCCTACATTATCTTTGATTGGCTTTCAAACTCTTAAACAATTTAGAGGATGAAGAATGAAGAGGATGAAATCATCTGTCACCTGGCAGTGACTCTTCCTACAACAGTATCATCCTCCTTAAGGAAAAACATCTTATCTTCGTTTTCTCTTCATGCTGTGGTAGACTGTAATTCTAAAATGAGGTGGCTTAGTGATAGACCTATACATGATTCTGTCCTAATCTAACTTCTTGCTTTTCTATTTATATTGATAATAAGATAAAGAAAAAATATTTTTAAAGATTTTATTTTTAAGTAATCTCTACACCCAACATGGGGCTTGAACCTACATCCCTGAGATCAAGAGTCATGTGCTCTACCTACTGAACCAGCCAGGGACCCCAAGAAAAGATTTTTCTTTAAATTACCATGTATTGAAAATAATCTGATCTGACTGTGTAAATAACTTAGCTTTTCTTGAAACAAAGGGTCAGAAATAACTGGGGGATTTAGGTTGTGACTTAGTTAATTTCTCCTTTTGTCAATTCAGTCAAAGTCAAAGACTGAACATTCAAATATGGATTTTGCGGTAGGTAAGGTCTAGGAAGATATTTTCCAACTGTCCATGAGGCATGCTAGTATTTCTTGAGAAACAAAGTTAAAAACAAAGCAACCAATCCTTTTAATGCTTGCAAGAAGATTATTTAAATAAAAAAGAATCATAGCCCTGAAGAATGCCTTTGTAAGTCACATGTTGTTATCCTTCACCCAGTTTCCCCCAGTGACTGTGTTTTACATAACCACAGTATAAAATGAAATCTAGGAGGCTGACGTTAGTCCAATGTGTGTACACAGCTGATATTTTATCACATTTGCAGATTCACATAACTACACTATTCATATCAAGATACACAGCTATTCCATTAACCCAAGGATCTCCTTCATGAACCTCTTTGTAATCACAGACCTCTTCACCCCATCTCTAAGACCTGCCAATCACTAGTCTGTAAAATTACTTATTTATGCTTATCTCTTACATATTTTTAGTAAAATATGGGGAAACCACAGGACTGGGTGTTAGGAGGTGGCTGGTTCTAAGTTTGCTACTGGTTAGTTTATGTCCTTAGACAACTCACTTACTCTCTATAGACTCAGTAGCTCATCTACAAAAATGAAGATTTGGACTCTGATTTTTTTTAGAGGACCAGCATTTAAGAACACCTGTGATTATTCTCAATCATGATATTATTTTAAAGATTATTAAATGCAAACAAAGTAAAGAAATCATGATTTAAATATGTGGAGATCAACAAAGATTGAATGTATTTAAATGTATTCTGCACTAAAATAGTGTCACTGCCAAACAACTAACCAAAAGCTGAAAATTATTATGAAAATATGAAAATATACTGCTCCTCTAAAATCTGAAGCAAATAAAAACATGATCTGACTTGGACCCATCTCTCAAGGGGACGGGCTACCATTCTTCCAAATGTACAGGTGGAGAAAACCTGGCATTGGGATTACTTGACTCCCTTTGCTCCCAAGAGGATCCTTTAGGGAAGAGGAAGCAAACATCCCTAAAATGTGCCTGGCAATGCATCTGGGTAGGCAGTGCAGCAGCAGAAACTTCAAGTTGAAGATTCTGAACCTTGGGGTTCACATTTGGCCCTTTTCTGAGAAGGGAGTCTGAGACACAAGCAGGTCATTGCTTCTGCTGCCCAGGGTCTGGGGTCAGGGCCAGAGGACTGCAAGGAACCTAGCAGTGGAGTTTCCTGCTTTCTCAGAGATCACTCCTTGCTGCACATTTCGGAACAGGATAAAAATAACTGGAAAGCCGTTTTCCCCAAGTGACTCTTTCCATTTAAAGCTTTAGGAATCTCTTCCCATGCACCATGTTAAGCTTACCGATCTCTTTCTCTACAATTTACTCATCTTAATTTGAACCTGTTGATGCCTTCCTGCATGAGGACATGTTGAGCGCATCAGAGGAGTCCTTCAACAACATACTGAAGAAAATTCCGTCCTCCCTCTTCACCTCGAATAATCTGCATGAAAAAATCCCCCAAGGAACCAGAAACCTGAAAAGTGTCGTCTGGGGACTTTGGGCCATCCATGTCTTTTGAGAGATCTACCGAGGCTTTCTTTCTGGATAACACTAATTCTTCACTGAATCTTCCTTAATGAAAGGCACCGTTTCCAAGCTCCACTCTCGAGGACGACTATTAAAGAGGAGATCGAAAACCTACGGCCTGGTCAACCTTGCCTGCTGTAACGAGGAGTCTAGAACCACCTCAATGACCAATGAAACTGGGACATTGTCACCTCCATCCCTCTGCTGAGAGTCTCCATTTTCCACGATCTCCTCCTGTGGGTCCCCGAGCGACCTGATAACCCCACCTCACCCACGCTGGTCTGGAGTATCCTTCTCCGCTCTCCTTGGACCCAAGAGGACTAGTCGCTCACGATCACTGACACTGGAACCCGCGCCGACGCCCGGGCTTACCCTCTCTCTCCCAGAAGGGGCCCATCGCGCCGTCCAGGAGGAGGCATCCACGCGCGCCCGGGAGGCCGGGGCCCGGCTGGCCCGGGGTCGGGTGCGCAAGCGACCCGGTGGAGCCGCCGGCGCGCGCTCAGGCTCCGGGAGCCGGGCCCGGCCCGCTCCGCCCGCGCCAGCCCGGGCAGGACACGTGGTGCCTGGGCCGCCCGCGCTCTCGGGACCCGCGGTGCCTGGGCCTCAGCAGCCGGTTGGGCCGCCGCAGGAGCCGCCGACGTCGTGAGGGGCAGGGCGGGGACCGAAAGGGTCGGGGCGGGGAGGAGGGGCGCCGAGACGTGGGCGCCGTGAGGGCTGCGCGCGGGGGGCGCGGGGGGCGCGGGGGGCGCGGGGGGCTTGCTTCCGCGGCTCGCGACGTGCGGGCTCCGTCCCGGTCTCCCGAGGCGAGCGGATGGTGTCGCAGCTCTTTCCCGAGCCACCTGGGGCGACGGGCGGTCCGGGTTCCCACGGGTTGAAGGGAAGGGCTGCGGGCCGGAGGGTCCGCTTGCACAACCCCCTTCTCGCGTCCGCCGGGATCCGGGAGCGGCGGCGAGCCTGGGGCCGGCGTCCGCCTCGCGCTCCTCGCCCACCCCAGTAAACAGTGTCCTGGCCCCGGGTGGAGACGCAAACCACTGAACGCCGCAGCGTGGACCCGAGCCCCCCTTTAGGACAGTATCTCCCGGGAAAATTCCTCTCGCGACCACAGCCTGTCGTCTGGGGAAGGCTAAGGAGACACTGCTGAAAACTGGGGACGGAGACTTTTCTGAAGCCACGGCTCTTTCCGACTTCGCCAGTGACCTTGGACGCCTCTTCTAAACAAGGTGTCTTGAATTTCCTGATTCTGGGGATAAACGTGGCTATTCATTTTCTAACTCTAAAGAGGTAATAGCGACTGGGTTAAAAACAAACAAAAAACAAACAAACAAAAAACCACTCCAGACATCTTTAATAACAAGCGCAATATACATAGAATTTGTACTGACTTTAGGAGAGGCTGAGGAAACCTTAAGACCGGGAAGAAAACCGTTCTGATTTATTAGTACAAATGCAAAACTAATTCATCAGCCCCTCTACCTGCTTTTCTGGGAAGGTAGTTTGAAGAAATTGGCGGGAAGATACTTTGCTCAGAATTGCCAGAGCCCCATGGAGCCCCATCCAGAACATGCAGCTTTACTAAAGTCTCATGATGATACCGATTTATCATTTTGCCCTTACCATAGCTGAGGGTCAAAGGGCAGCCACCACAGTTTGGCTAAGGGCCCTTCTTGGTGAGTTTCTGGATATGTTATTTGTTTACTCTTAGATCAGTCTTCATTTTTACCCCTAAAGGGAGCTTTCTTCGCAGAAGAGTGCTTCTGGAGAGTGGCATGCCAGTGGTCCTTACCCTGACTGCCTTCTCCTTTCCCTGGCTCCCCTACTCAACATAGTCCCTAGAGGTTAGCACATACAGTCAGCGTAAAGTGTAACAGACTTCTAAACATGTGTGAGAGAACTCTGTACAGTTGAAACGCAGTCTCAGGTTACTTGGCTAATGTGAAATGCATGAAACATTTTGTTGTCTCAGCTCATTTTCCTTTGGTTTATCTTCTATTTCTGTCTGATCATAAGGCTCAGACTTTAAGATTTCTTCTCTCTTATATTTTCTAAGTCTTGGAAAGACCCTCTTTCTTGAAAAATGAAGATTCATAGCATAATGGAACCTTATCCCAACAGGAATTTTTCTTTTACCCAATCTTGACTTTACTAGATGGTTGTTTGTACCTTGTGATCCCACCCTCTTCGCCTCCATTCAAGATCCTATCAGTGATGTAAGCCTCCTTTGACCTTCAACAGAGATAAATTTGTCCCTATAGCTTCTCCTCAAAACTGCTGTCTGTACCAGCATTTTATTCACTTTCTTGGTTTATGGTCTTTTGGGACAGGGTCCTAGAAATTTGTTTTTTTTTCTCTTCCTTCTCCTCACAATCCAGGCTTCTAGGTCCTCTGCATCAGACATTACTGCATTCTTCCCACTGAATCCCTCTCAGTTCTTTCTAAGATTGTTTTGAAGCTTAAAAGGGAAGTGCCTGGAAAGTGCCGCAGAAAAACAGGACGATTGGGTTAAAGATAACCAGTCTCATGCCCTTGCAGGTTTACAACTTCCTTTAAAACAGGGATTCCCACTTATTTGGAAGGAAATGTTATTAGATTTTTATTCTGAAGCCTTCAGATCATAGGGAGTGTGTGTGTATATGCACATGAGGTAAAATGGAAGGATTGAGGGTGGGGAAAGGAGTGGGAAAGTGGGGAAGAGGAAGGGGTGGATATGGTACTGATGTGGAGTTTCTGAGTGGGAAGTCTCAAGTGGACTGCAAGATGGGAAGAAGAGAAAGGAAAATCCTGTCAGGAATGGATTTCGTCAGAATAGGCCCAGTACTGGCTGCCATGGAACAAAATTGTCCATAAGAACTTAGTTTCTCCTCATTGTCAGCATATATCCTCCATAATCATCTTCTGTAAGTTGACCTTCTGAAGGCAAAAACACAAGAAATATCTCTAGACAGTTATCAAACCACCAACTACTTAACTCAAGCTTCCCCAGATATATTGCAAGAATACAAGATAATTGTAGAAACTGTGTAGAATTCATTTTAGAAGGAACGTTTAAATGGAGATGTCTATAGAGTCTTGGAGATCAAGGAGACCTTACAAGATAACCTAATGCAGCTTTTGAGATGTTACATTAATCATGCTTTTCAGTTCTTGAGTTCTCTGTTTCTTTTGTCTGGCACAGAAGTCCTCCTCAAAACTCGTAAGTATGCAAGCCAGGGCATTCTTCATGGCTACTAAAAAAAAAAAAAAAAGAAAAAAAAAATCCTCTTCCTTACCCAGTCGTTTCTTCCCAGATCCTAGATTTGAATTAGACTAGAGAAGATTCTCCTTTCATTTCTCTAGACATGAGGATATTACAAAACTAGCTCACAGGTGGGAGGATTCAATGGGTGCTCAGAGGCTACATGGTCCTATAAGAAACTCCCAAATTATAGGAAAATACATTCACTTAAAATATTGACAGAAAAAAATGTAAGCTTCCCCCCCCCCCGGGGCTAAAGTGTAATTTTCTTGTGCTAAGACTATTTGAAGTCTAGTTTTTCACTGTTTTTATAAAAATATGTATAGCTAGTACCTGTCTATAATTAATTTAGTTGTTTGTAACATTTACCCAATACTGTATTCTAGGCCTATCTTGGTTTTCCTTTTCCTCTTTCCATTTCCTTAAGGTTTATTTGTGAAAATGTGATTAGATTGATATATATTTCTCCAAGTAACCCAGATAAGGAGGAGTTCTCATTTTCTGAGTGTGTACTGTGTACCTGGCACCAACTTACATCATTTAATTTAATTTTACACTTTTCTTAAGAAGTAGTTAGTACACTTTACTGATGCAGAAAAGGAGGCCCATGACTTGTTTACAGTGACAGAGGTGGTAGATAGAGTGGGGATTTGAACCCAAGTATTTCTGATTATTCTGTATTTGTGTTTAACTGCAGGGGCTTTCTGGAGGCAATGCCTTTACTCAAAGGAATAAGTCAAATGGGAAAAGTGTTAGATGCTACTGCAGGATGACAGGGAGTAGAGCTGGTCCTCGCTTCTCCACTCAGCTAAAACATGCTAGAAGCTTTCTCTTTTCTTACAGAAAGGGCGGGGCTGGAGTCTAATCCAAACCGTTGGGAGACTTGAAAACTATGTTACACTGTCTTGAATTATGTGATAATTAATATTTATTGAAAAAAATTTGGAGAAAGATCATTTATTATAACTCCTACATATACACCATGACTATAAAAACATTTAAAGTATTAACCAATACAGATTGGTTAAGTGAAATAAAATGCGTGGTGAATTTGGTTAATTCATATACCCCCTCTGAGCTTATAGTTATTCATAAAACAAATAAAAAAAACCAGAAATAATAAATGTAAGGGTCCAACAGTTTAGGTATCAAAGGAAATAACGAAAACAAAAGTGTTTTGAGAACTATGATTATGTAGACATTATTGTATATGTCAGTAAGAAAAAAGCTAAATGGAAATCCCATGGTGAATTGAATAGGAAATGAATATTTTATGTCAAGGAAACGTCGATCATAGAGTCATGAAATTTTAGCATAAATGGGAAAATTACAGCTTATTTAGTTGCCCCCATTTGTAAATGAAGAAACAAATGCCATCACTGTCCCCCATGTACATTGTCCATAGTCACAGCACATCCTAAAAAATATTGTTGGAAATTCTAAAATAAGAAAGTGATGTCACAGGAATAGGCAGAGTCATTGAGGACCTACTATATATCAGACACTATTTTAGATGCTGGGAATATAGGGGTGAACAAAACAGATTGCATTCCTGCCCTGAAAGAACTGATATTCTAATGGACAGGGTCAGATAAAAGGTGTGTGAACAGACAGGCACTGACAAATGTTTAAAAGAAGTTGAAATAGGCAATGTGGTAATGATGCCAAGGTTTTTGATCGGAATAACTGAGTGGATGGGGGAGGATGGGGTAAGATGTGGTTGTGATGGTGGGTGTGATGGAGATGGGAGAAATGATTGGGTTCTGTTTTGGGCATATGAGATGTCAAATCATGATCAGGCATCCACATGGTGCTGTGGAATGGAAGTCTGAGCTCAAGGAAGAGGTCCAGGCTGGAGAGAAACATTTGAGAGTCTTCAACACAGAGACTGCCTCCAAGCCATGGGGTTAAAAGAAAAAAATGGGGGGGTGGATAATTTGTTTCTATGTAAAGGGCTTTCTTGGTCAGGTTGCTTTGTGAGCAAGGTGATTTAAATATGTCTTAGCTTGTCCACTCAAGCTAAAGCCACCCAGAGCTGCTCAGCCATAGGCTAGGGGACTGTCACCATAGCGACGGTGTCCTGTCAAAGGGGTAGGGAATCTTTTTTCTAATTTTGAGGCTAGAGTCACGTCTACCATTTTAAAATGAAAGTGTTCATGACCACGCTATTATTACTTTTATTAAGCCCCAAATGTGTGCCTCAAATTCATTTCAGGAACTGTTGTGATGAGGAGACTACCCGCTCCTCTGCAGAAATGGGTTTTCATTAGTGTATTATTTGTCCAAATAACACCAACTTCAGAGCTGAACTTAAATGATGATGGCTTCATATTTCTATTTGACGATATATACATAAAACCATCACTCAATTTATATTTTCTTATCAAAATTCTCCTGACAGTCTATTTTTTGCTTATTTTAAAATTTTTATGGGGTGTTAGAAAATTTATCTTTCATTGTTTTCACAGTACTTTATATTTATTACTCTGGTAACTGTTGCTGTACTGTGCCAAAGGAAGTTGTTCTTGGATAAAAGTTCTTTTAGACGAAGAAATAATGAGGCTAGAGATGATTGAGTTCAGGTATAGTGTTTTTCAAGGTGCCATCTGTGATAAGAAAAGGCACTTAATGCCCCCAAATATCCAGGTTTTACAATGACTTAATGTTCTACATTTAGAGAATAATTTCTGTTAATCCAGCTCTAGATTTTCTTTGTACCACATTATAGAAAATTTTAAAAATACATAAATGTAAAAAACCCAGAAAAATAATAATTACTTATTATCCTATTATCTGGGATAGCCATTATGACAAATATTCCTACATTTTCAAGGAATATATGTATTTTATTTTTTATTTTAATGTTTTTAATGATTTTATTTATTTGAGACAGCACATGTGCACAAGTTGGGGGAGGCGGGATGGAGGAGAGGCAGAGGGAGGAGGGTCAGAGGGAGACGGAGAAGCAGCCTCCCCATCAAGCAGGGAGCCTGACGTGGGGCTCAATCCCAGGACTCTGAGATCATGACTTAACATGATGCTGAGCCACAGCAGATGCTTAACAGACTGAGCCACCCAGATGCCCCTTAAAGAATATATGTATGTAAACATATGTATGGTGTATGTGTACATATTTTATGTTAAAGTGGGATTTCCTGTTTTGCAACTTAATTTTTCCACAGAATATCATTCATAATGTTGTGTATTATTCTGCTCCACAATTATTTTAACAGCTTTACAGTATTATCTCATATATAGCCACATGATGTAATTGTCCGCTGAAAATATAGTTACTCATGGATAGTGCCATGATTGCATGCAAAGGCAAAGGTGTCATATCAAATTAAAATGAATATCTTCAACAATTTCATGCGAGGTAAGTCAGGACAGTAGGCTATCAAGGTAATTTATAAAAGGAAGATATGTAGTACGTGAACAAGATACAGGTCTGAAGGGATTCGGGCAGCCCCCCAGCTTGTTGGTGATGCATATATGAGCATAGGGTGTGATTAGGGCATTTTACTGTCATTCAGCTATAGTTAGAAAGGATGCTCAAAAGCTATTGAACAATGTTAAAGCACCAGTGTATTTTGCACAGTGTGCTTATACACACCTGCATAGATACGGATATAGACATAAAACATCATCACCAACTTGATGGGGTTAATGGAATTCATGTTTCAGTGTACAGAATACTTCAAACTGGCGCTGACCATGGAGGCCTGGATGGAAGAACACCCCAGGTATTCATTCTTCTGGAGACCAGCAGACCAGAAACCAGGTTCGTATATTTTATGCAGCCTGTGTGGAGCTTTCAAAGTGTTAGTAATGAGTTTCATAATGAAGTTCAGGGAGTAGTACTTGCATCAGGGATATTTGGGGGCTTATTAAAAATTCAGGTTTGTGGAGCCCACTTGACACCAAATAAATAAAATTGTCAGGATTAACAAATTACCTAGGTGATTTGTATGGAAATAAAATTATTAGAATGGTAGGGAATTAATGTAGGGAACTTAGGAAAAAAAATGCCTGTAAGCTCCTTAGCATTAGAGATTTTTTTTTTAAAAGATATTTATTTATTTATTTAAGAGAGAGAGTGTGTGCAAGTGGTGGGGGGTGGGGGGCAGAGGGCAATAGGGTCCCGCTGAGCAGGGAGGCTCTCTGCTGATCAGGTTGCCTAATGTAGAACTTGATCCCAGGGTGCTGGGATCATGACCTGAGCTAAAGGCAGACACTTAACTGCCTGAGCCACCCAGGCACCCTACATCAGGGATTCTTTTTTGTTCTTATTTGTGTCTCTGGCACCTAGCATTGTGCCTGGCTCTGGAAATTGATAGATATATGTTTATTACATTGACTATTTGTTTTAATACTTGCAATGTTGTAGTAAGTTCTTGCCCATATATAGCATTTTTCTTCAGAACATCTTGTCATAACTTTTCAAACCACTCTTATAATCTTCATGATTGTGTCATATAGTAAGAACTTAATGGTTGTCATCTGCATGAATGAGTAAAATAATGCGGGGTAACATTTACTCACTTTTACCTCAGAGTGGTGTGCTACCCCCAATTACCTGGGATGCTGCCTTATGTCCCTGAAAGTATCACAGCTGGGAGTCAAACCTTCTGTGTTAAGTGTCTGCCAAAATTTCCACATGACCCTGGATGAGCAACTGCTGAGCCCTACTGACTTGGGCTTTGTAATCTATAAATAAAGAAAATTGCAGTGATTCAATGAGATAACACCAGTGAGGATACTTTGAAATCAGTAAAGTGCTTTGCAGAAGTAAGTTATTATTATTCTTATTTTCTCCATCAAGGTCATCCCCATCAAGAACTTTTCCACCTGCCTCAGTTCTAGGGAGAGCCGGTCCACTGTCCATTCACATGTGGTAAGCTTGGGCCAAGAGCATATTTAAGAAATTTGTGAATGTGACATCCTTAAGGGTCAGGGGTGGCAAATAAGTTTCATCTCTGGTATCCAAGACCAAAGTCACTAAATAATTATAGTTCTCTACTTCTTTTTTTTTAATTTATTTTTTTATTATGTTAGTCACTGTACAGTTCATCATTAGTTTTTGATGTAGTATTCCATAATTCATTGTTTGCATATAACACCCAGTGCTCCATGCAATACATGCCCTCTTTAATACCCATCACTGGTCCTCTACTTGTTGTGTGCTCGGAAGTTGCCTCCCAAACTTTCTCAACCCAGTGCAGCCTCTGTGATTAATTGCCACTGACCTTTCAGTAGAACCTATTTGCCATCTCTGATGTAGGATAAATTTATATGTAATATAATATAATATTGAAGCCTCTTTTTAGCTAGGCGTTAACATTAAAAAATCACAATAAAGTCTTGGGGAAAGAAGCTGAAAGAACAATATAAAGACTACATAGGTCTCCCAGCCATCAGCAAGTGTTACAGTCAGCCTCTCAGACTGGGCACCAGAATCAGATTTTCTATTTTATTGCTTGGAGAACCCCAGCTGGAGTCTTACCTCTTTGGAACAGGATACAAGTCTGAAAAATTTGGATAATTTAGGCTTTACAATGTGATAATTGAGGTTTAGTCCCCTGTAGTAGAAACATGAGTAGTCCTTTGGAAGAGTGTCTTAATTACATCTTTTAGCATCTTGCTCTAGTATTTCATGTCCTAAATGAGTTCTTCCCTTCAAAAAAATTAGTTCACTTAGAGAGCATCTACTAGTATGCCAGCCAGTACTAGATGCTAGATCAAAAACCCTGATCCCCCAAATTTTAGATTAAAACATCTATGTGCTCCAATAGCAATTTTAATTTCTACTATCAAAATATGTATCACATTGTGTGACAATTGCCTGTGTCTCCCACTGAAGTATAGATTCCTATGACACAGGGTTGATTTACTATTATATCTCTATTGGTTAAACCAGGGGTTGGAAAACTTTCTGTAAAGGGTCAGATAATGAACATTTTAGGATCTGTAGACTATATATTCTCTGTTTCGGCTACTCTGTTTGCTAGTGTAGTGAGAAAAGCAGACATAGACAATATAAAAATGAATGGGTATGACTGTGTTCTAATAAAAATTCATTCACAAATGTTGGTGGGTTGAAATTTGTTCTCTATTGCTTGGCATTTGGTCAAAGCTCAATAGATTTTTATTAGAAGTAGTAGTGATATGTTAATTTTGTTGAATTCATAAATGAAAGTCTAATAAAACACAATGTTTGCTTTGGTGGATCTTACATTCCATTGGAGATTAAAATGATGACAACATGGTGTGAGAAGTCCTGTGATGGACCATGAGTGGTATATTATGACAGCCCAGAGAACAGGCATCCTATGGACCTGGGGGAGTAGATTAGATGGGTCTTCCTGGATGACTTTATTTTTTTTTTTAATTTTTTAAATAAAAGAATATAGAGAAGACAAGAGGTAGAAAGAATGTTCTAGGCTAAGGGAATAGCTCCAGAACAAAGGCAGAGCAAAGTACAAGTCCATGACACATTTTGGAGACCTGCAGGTGGTTCATTATGGGAGTCTTAACTATGGAAGATGGTGTTGCACTTGGGTTCTTCCACTTGTGCTCTAACTCCTTGTCTATTTTCTTTTGGGACCCATTCCATCCTTTTTTTTTTTTTTTCTTTATTTTCTTACTCTACCTGGTTCTTTCACCTTAGTGGATAAACATGCTCAGGTATTCTCTTTATTTAAAGCTGTTATTTCCATTTCTACTCTCACCACTACCACCATCATCACTGCCTGCATCATCACTTAAACCACCAACTCCCACCAGCATCTTCTCTCTCACCTTCACTATCTCTGCCACCGTTACCACCTTCATCACCTCCAAGACTCCCACTGCCATGACCACCTTCATATCTGTCATCTGTACCACCACTTCTGTTACCTCCTCCACCATGATCACCACCATCGCCTTAACCACAACAAAGACTTCCTTTCATGCTCCAGCCCTTTAAATCAGTCATGGCATCTCCCTATTTCACAGACAACCTTCTTCAAAATGTAGTATGCACTTGCTTTTTCCTCTTTAGCACTCTCATTTGCTGTTCGGCCAACTACAACCTGGTTTCAGTTCTTGTCACCCCATTGAAATTATTTGAAATAAAGTCACTACTTACCATGATCATCATATTGCCACACTCAGTGGACTCTTTGGCCCTTAATGTATTTGACTTCTCGGTGGCCTTTGATTCTGTTTGAGTTTTGTAATGCTAAAACCTCGGGTCACCTCTTTATTTAATTTTTGTCTTCTTTTTAGTCCTCTCTAAAACCATCATCCAGTTACCTTTTAAATGCGGGTGTTTTCTTGGCTGTCCACTGAGCTCACAATCATTAGTCAACTGTGTGTGTAACCTCTCCTACTCAGTTCCTACCTATAGTAAGTAGTAACAAGGGGGTTTGTTGCAAGTGAGTAAGAAAACTTAGGCAAAGATGTGTTTGGCATAGGTGCTGGAGAAAATGAGAAAGGAAGTGGGCTAAGCTGTGCTGGTTGGAGCAGAGATCCCAGTGGAAGTTGCAGATCTTAAATTTGTAATGTTGTGAAACCACTCAGTGATGTATTATTTCCAGCACGCTAAGACTAGGAAAAAAATTGATTTGGTGGATATTTGGGTAGGAAAACGTGTAAAATTCCTAAAAAACTTAATTCACGGGAACTTCCCTGGGACTGCTCCCTTCACTGATATCATATCCTCAAATGGTTAAGAATGTACAGCTACCAAAAGCAGGAATCTCTAACCAATTTGTAGTTAGATCAACACATCCTTCTTGTTTGATGTGATAACTCTTTATTCTTTTTCTTTTTTAAAAAAGAATATTTATTTATTTATTGGACACAGAGAGAGAGATCACGAGTAGGCAGAGCAGCAGGCAGAGAGAGAGGGGGAAGCAGGCTCCCTGCTGAGCAGAGAGCCCGATGTGGGGCTCGATCCTAGGACCCTGAGATCATGACCTGAGCTGAAGGCAGAGGCTTAACCCACTGAGCCACCTACCCAGGTGTCCCGTGATGTGATAACTCTTTATTCTACCCTTCCTTCATTTTCAGAGATTTTGTAAGGTTCATATCTATTTTTTAAAAATTAATATATAATACAGTTAGATTTGTCTATAGCCTTTGACATAATCTTTATAGACTTTAAGATGATTTTTTAAATACCAAATCCTGGAAGAGACAAAATAAATTTTAATGTAAACATTTGGAGCTATCCCCCTAAAAAGAGAATCCCTTGTATTTTTAGAAGTGGTCTGAACCAGCTCATTCCTAACTGGAATCTTTATCTGACAATGCATGGATAATTCCATGTCTGAATTCATATGTGTTATTTGGTTTTCTAGTTCATGTTGCATTTTCTGTTGCAGATCCTTGATATATTACATAAAATTATTAGAAGTCAGAGAGAATTATATTTTGGATGAAATCCAAGTATTTTACAATGGCGTTTCATTAGAGGTCTCCAGTCTCTCTCTCCAGCCTCAACCTTCTCAACCTCACCACATATGCTCTAGCCATACTGAGTTACTTCTGAATCTTCAGACATGCCTTGTCTTCTCTTGCCAGCTTGTGCTTGCACGTGCTACTCATTCACAGTAGATTACATTCTCTCTAATGAATTCCTATGAACTTTTCAAAGCTTCTCCTTGGGATGTCTTTCTTGGCACCCTAATGTTAAGTGTATCATAGGACTTCATGGATCACACTGTAATAATTCCATCTTTGTTACTCCTGCTAGACAATAAGATCCTTGGAAACTCTGTTTTTGTCCTGATATAGTGCCTAGCACAGGGCTTGACAATTGAAGGCGTTCAATAATTGATATTCAGCTGAATGAACGAATGAATGAATGAATGAATTTGTTTCATTCTGTTTCATTTTTCTTTTTTTTCATTTTTCATTTTTCTTTTTAAATCATATTACTCTTTTTCATATTTTTTCAATCATTTGTCACAGTTTCTTGAATAGAAAATTATGTTTTAATAATAGAATTTTAGAATAGAATGAAAAGAAAATTATGTTTTAATAATACTTAATATAGATTATATTTAACTTATATTATATATTATAAATTATTATATTTATATTTATTATATATCATTTTATTATAATTATATACTATATATTATATTTATATATAAATAAATATTATTATATATAAAATGTAAATATTGTTTGTGAGTGGTTTGCATCTTTGTAGTTGTCTAGTATTCACCAGAGATCTTGTGCTATTCCTGCTCCCCTAGGAGCATCACCTCCTCTGTTTTTGTGCATTTACTTACTTCCATCTGCTGTCCTAGATTGGTTTTACGGCAGCAGAAAGTATAAAAGTCTTCCTGCCAGGGACTGGAGGTTGCCTTAAAATCAGACTCTCCATTTTGCTGGTACCTGGTATCTTTTCTTCTCATCTTACTTGTGGGTCACCTGATTCCTGCTGACCTGCCTGGGATTTGACCTTCTTTCTGCCTTGCCTTCCACCTTTGGGAATCTTCAGTTCCTCTATACCTTCTTGTCTCTGCATTCACTTGCTGTTTGCTCTGACCTTCCTTGCATGCATTGATTTTTCCATTTCTTCCTGGTTTCTGACTTACTGCAATGTCTGATCTCTGACTTATTTGTGTGTTTGAATTATGGACTGTGCAATATGGTTGCTATTTCTTATTGCTTTGCCTGGATCCCTTCCTTTGAATATACCTTGGCTTTCCTGGTCCTAGATGCATGCATTATTCATTATTATCTTTAGGTAAGGGGCTGGCTGTATACAAGAATATGACATCATATTATGATGTTGGAAACTGAGGCACAGAGGTTTATAAACTCCAAGTTAAGTACTATGTTATTCATGATCTATAAGCAAGACATGTATTCTAATGAATCTGAAAGTGGTGTTTAATCTATGATATACTAATTAAGTATTCTTAATTGTGACTGTGCATGAGAATTACTTGTGGAACCTAGAGTATATGCAGGTGATTGGGCCCTCCGAATGAATCAGAATCTTGTGTGGTGTGGCCTCAGCATATATACTTTCCAAAGTTTCTTGATTCATTTTGCTGGACAGCATGGGTTGAACCACACTGCTGCACTAATGATTACCCTAGATGTTGTACATTGGATATGACAACGAGGATCTCAAATCTTAGAGGACTAATAAAAAGCAACATTATTCATTGCTTACTTTATGCATCTAATTTCTCATTTAATTAACCTTCAAATCAACACTATGAGCTAGGTACTGTCCATGGAGAGGGTGATTAAACTTAAATTGAATGATGTTCAGTTACTGGGTCAAGGTTACATGCTAACTGCAGAGTAGGAATTTAAACCCCTATCTTTCTTATGCTTAGATGTTTTGCTGTATAGCATGCCAATAACTCGTTGATTGTAGGTCATCATAAACAGTATATTGTAGCTGTTAATTGTAACAGTATATTGTAACCATCATTTTACTGCTAGAGCGAATATGTTTAAAAAAAATCTGATTTCTTATTACCTTGCTGGAGGATTCCTGTAGCTTCTAATTACTGACAAGATAAAGAAAATTTTCCTTGTCATGATTTAAAATATCCTTCACAATCCATCTTCCAACTCCCTCTTCAATTCTATCTTCCCTATCATTTCCTCTATCCATTAGTTATGCTTTATTTCCCACCATTTTTGTTACACATCAAACTCAGAAACAATGAAATACCTTTGCATTAGGATTTGAAAGTTGTTTGAAGAGGAGATAAGTTCTCCTTTCCAGATTGTGAAGCAACTGAAGAGCCATACGAGGCAAGGATCAATCAATCAACTGTAGTAGAAGTAAAGCAGACTAGGAAGACACATCTTGGGTCCAGTGTCCTGAACTGAGCCCACTCAGCGGGTCATGGATGAAGTAACTGGATAACTGCAGGCCTCCTACAGTGGCCAGGGAAAGTTGGAGCTGGCATACCTTGGAGGAACATTCCTGCTGCCCCTGGGAATGAGCACATGGACTGAGGCTCCAACCCCATCAGCTCAGCTTTCGTCTAGGGTGGAATGAGTGAGAAATCAAAGGAATCCTCCCAAGATCTCTAAGGGGATTGAAGTCCCAATTTATGACTTGAAATAAGAACTTGGAAAGAGGGAGTGGATGATGCCCTCTGGACTTTTCCCATGTAGTGTCCCTGCTTTGAGGGACCTCTCTGCCTTCACCACCAGCTCACATACTGCTTCTTCGAAACTTTCTGATTTTTATAATGTAGAGCTCATGGCTTCCTCTCCAGCCACAGCATTCAGTTCATACCTGTTTCAGGGTACACTTACCCTGCGGTATATGCACTAATCCGCTTCCCACTTCCAAGCACTGTGAGGTTTTCTGAGGTAGGAGCCTTGTCTCATTTATTCTTGCAACACCCAGTGCCTGGAACATTGTGTTCATTCTTCACAGGTTGAGTATTCCAAGGTATGACCACTCCAAGCTGCCCTGCCCCTTTTAGAGGGGGCCTACAGATATTCAGCTGCTTTCTCTGTGCCTAGCACAGTGTCTGGAACACAGTCCCTGTAACATGACACAATAAAGGTTGAGTGAATGATTCAGTTACAACAGATAATTTCATACGGTGAAATTTATTGGCCACCATTCTGTTTCAAGGTGTTGGATTAAGCCAATAGTAAAATATGTCTATTTTGAGAACAGACCAAATATGGATAGAGTCAATGAAGTGTTACCATGGAACAAATTTTTAAAAACCCACTTAAATGTCAAGCAAAAGCTACTGAATTGGGCATCTGTAAGATTCCATAGGTTGTACAGGATTAGTCCTGTAAAATATATACACATGCTCTCAAAAGTGCTATTGATCATGCTATGTCACTAATAAGAAGTGTCACATATATTCCTAGATATTAGCTCGTGGGAGATTTATTCATTTGTAAAGCCCTCGTTCTGTTAAATGGAAGCATTAAACTTTTCTTGGAAATACTTATGCCATCATATCTTCACAGTCCACTCTTACAACTTTGCTCATATTTCTTTCAGACTGGCACTTTATTTGAAATGTTTAAGTTTCTTAGGTTTTAGGAGATAAGTCTAAACTAGGACACAGTTGCTCTGAGGTGTTGCCATGTGAAATAATCAAACGAAACAAATATTGGCATGGAATTTGTAGTTGTATTTCTGTGCCCATGAGTCAGTTTACTTCATCCTCTGGTCCTCTGGACTAGTTGATGATATCATTGAACAGAGCAGGTCAGCGTGCTTATACTTTACATTTGCCCCTCTAGACATGGACTGTGGAAGCAAATTTCTTTTCTTTTCCCAGAAAATCTCTATTTTCCTTCATACAATGCTAAATCTTTACAGAGGAAAATAAATATAATGTTAAAGTATTTTCTTGAAGTTGTTAAATGTGAGAGAAGGTAGGTAATGCACAATGCCTAGTATTCAGGAGATGATGAATTATTTTGCTAGTTTTGCCTCACAGCATATTTCTCTTCAAATTTTTAGTTTTGTAAGTTCTTAGAGGCCAATAACCAAGTCTTATTAGCCTTTGCATTCCTTGCAGCACCTCGCACAGCCCCTTGCACATATGAGATATAATAAATTTTGGTGAATAAATGAGTTAGTTAATTAAAGAGAGAATTGAATGAGACAACAGGTGTGAAAACATCTTGCAAATTATAAAATGCTGCCCTCATAGGATATTACTTTTTTTAGATATTTATTTATTTGAGAGAGAGAGAGAGAGAGAGTGCATGTGCAAGCAGGAGAGGGGCAGATGAGGAGGGAGAGAGACTCTGAAGAAGACTCCTCGCTGAGTGCAGAGCCCGTCGTGGGACTTGATCCCAGGATCCTGAGATCATGACCTGAGCTGAAACCAAGATTTGGATGCTCAACCAACTGAGCCATCCAGCTGCCTCTATTATTTTTGATGTTGAGTTACTTTTAAAAGTTTTTGAAATAAGACTACATTCAGAAAGTATAAGATCATTAGGGTGAATTTCCAAAAAGTGAACACACCCACGTAACCAGCCCCCAAATAAAAAAACCCTGACATCTCAGAAGCCACTTTATTCTCCCTTCCACTCACTATCTACTTTCAGAGGTAACTTATCCTGACTTCTAACACTGTTGATACATTTTGCCTGTTTTTGAATTTCATAAAATTGAATCATACAGATTATTTTCTCTTTGTACCTTACTTCTTCTCAACATTGTGAGATTCATTCATATTTTAAGAGGTAGCAATAGTTTTTCAGTCCTGTTGTTACATAGTATCCCTTTATGTGAATATATTTTAGGTTATTTGTCCTTTCTACTGCTGAAGGTCTTGATTGTTTCCATTTTTTGACTAGTATGAATAGTACAATAATATTCTTCTACATATCTTATGGTGAAGATATGTACATATTTCTTTTGAAAATAGTGTACCTAGAAGAGGAACTGCCCCTGGGTATAGATATATTCAGCTTTACCTGATGCTGCCAAACTACGTGCCAAAGAATTTGTATCTAGTTACACTGCCATCGTCAGCACAGGAGAGTTCTAGTAGCTTTTTTTTTTTTCTTCCTTTTCAAAAATAATTTTAATTTTTTAATTTCTTTTCAGTATACCAGAATTCATTGTTTATGCACCACACCCAGTGCTCCATGCAATACGTGCCCTCCTTAATACCCACCACCAGGCTCACCCAACCTCCCACCCCCTGCTCCTTCAAAACCCTCAGATTGTTTTTCAGAGACCACAGTTTCTCATGATTCGTCTCCCCCTCCAGTTTCCCCCAACTCCCTTCTCCTCTCGGTCTCCCCATATCTTCCGTGTTATTTCTTATGCTCCACAAATAAGTGAAACCATATGATAATTGACTCTCTCTGCTTGACTTATTCCACTCAGCATAATCTCTTCCAGTCCCGTCCATGTAGATACAATAGTTGGGTGTTCATCCTTTCTGATGGAGGCGCAATACTCAACCTAGACAAGATTTGATATTGTCTGGCTTGTTCATGTTAGCCATTCGGGTGGGTGTCTTGTGTCTGGTATTAGAATGTGTTTAATTTGCTTTCCTGTGAGGACTAATGAGAACAAAGACTTTTTTTTTTTAATTGGCCATTTGGATATTCTCTTTTATGAAGTGCCTGTCCAAGATTTTGCACATTTTTACTGGGGTTTCCTTCTTTAAAAAATATTCTGTATTCGCTCTTTGCACATTCTTGTTATGTGTTCTTTGTCAGGTGTAGGTATTTCAGATGTCCTGTGGGTTAAAGTTTTAACCTGCAGTCCATTCAGAGTGACTAACACCAATGACTGGTAGTGTCAGCGGAGCTACAATAAAATCCATTGAGTAGATTTCATTAGATATCGATTCTCATTCCTGAACAACTGAATCAGCATCTCTGGGGCTGGAGACTGGCTTTACAAAAGTCTTCATCATTCCACAGTCTTCATCTTCTACATATTCTTCATCTCTAGTGCCTAGTAAACAATATTCTTTTTTTTTTTTTTTTAAGATTTTATTTATTTGACAGACAGAGATCACAAGTAGGCAGAGGGGCAGGCAGAGAGAGAGGAAAGGCAGCAGGCTCCCTGCCTAACAGAGAGTCCAATGTGGAGCTTGATCCCAGGACCATGGGATCATGACCTGAGCCGAAGGCAGAGGCTTTAACCCACTGAGCCACCCAGGCGCCCCTGTAAACAATATTCTTGATACTGAAACAGATACTTAAAATTTAATCTTCAGTTCAAGATTCATTCTTTTGCAAACTACGTACAATACAACTTGAATGCATTTTTTTCACATGATTAGGTAAATTACATCATTTATAGAACTTGATAAATAGGGAAAAATAAAAATTTATCTTTGCATGTTTGCTCTCTAGTCCTGATTATAATAAAACAAACTTTCTAGCAGAATGTTTAATAATATCCTCATGTAAAATGGAAGAGTCATTTAAAATTACTTTGTATCTTATTCCTCATAAAATGATGTCATGATTTAAAACATTTTTAAGGGAGATCATACAATTTTATATTTTAGCAAAGAAGGTTTGTAGTGCAAAATCAGATGGAGTATGTTTCTCTGGAGGGGCAAATGGGTAGAAATAAAAAGGAAACAAGAGGAAACCAGAGAGGGAGACAAATAATAAAAAACTCTTAATCTTAGGAAATAAACTGAGGATTGCTGGAAGGGAGTGTGGTAGAGGGATGGGGTAACTGGGTGATGGACATTAAGGAGGGTATGTGTTGTAATGAGCACTGAGTCTTATATAAGACTGATGAATCACAGACCTGTACCCCTGAAACAAATAATACATTATATATTTGATATGAAAGAAAAAGAAAAAGAAAGTCTATAGGTTGAGGCTCATGATCAAGAACTTGGGGAGAGAGCTGCCCAGCAATGCAAAGGATTCCTTTCAGGAGACCTTGAATGACCCATTATGAAGAGTAATCTCAGGGAGTTTGAATTTCCATTTGAATGGAAATTTCCACCGTGGGTCAAATTAGATGACCTTTAACAGTGCCTTTAGCTTTATATTCTCTTTATTTTTGCGATGTAAGGCACTTGATATGGCGCAAACACAAGTCTTCCCAACCCCATTCCTCTTGGTACTCTGGCCGTGGATGCAGAGGCACACACTGACCTTAGGGTTTTTAAAGTCACCCTTTGAGGGAGTTTTCACCAAGAAGATACCTAACTGTTACTGACTTAGCAGAGAGGTTCTTATTCGACTTCTTCCTTTTGCATTTATTTTTGCTCTGTATTTTTAGGGACCTCCCTCAGCTAGATTCAAGATGTTCTGTGAAATGAAAATGTAGCCGAATGGAAAGCAAGATTGACAGTGAGAATCCTCAATCTGCCATTTATGAAGGATAATTTGTTCAACATTAAATATAAAAAGCTCTGCCTGATGGTTGCTTTATAACCAGTGGGGTGTCTTGTCAACCCACGTGCTGGGAAACAGGTTTATACAACTCACTCTTTTCAGTAATGATTGCCTTTTAAGTGAGAGCGTCCAAGCATGTTAAATGAGACTTAGTTCATAATTGTCAGATATTAGTATAATGGATTCAACTAAAAGGATTTTAGACATTTGGGCCAATTTGGCCCTCTGTTCTAGAAACTGCACGTGGCAGGGGATGAACCTGCCCCTTGAAACTGGAAAGAGGAGGATGTGAATGACTGAGTGCCTGGCTTTCCTTTTGAACCTTTCCTCACTCATTTGCCACCCAACCCCTCATCACTGCACGGAAGCACGCGTACCTCTAACAAACAGAGACATATGGAGGAAGTTACAGACTCCAGGGCACACTAAAACCAGAGTTTAATGCTCAGGCTGAAAACCCACAATCAAAAAATATTTTCACTTGGCTTCTTAGCTTGCATTTCCAAGTGTTATATGAGATTTGTTGGGCAGTGTTTAGTCTTATGTTAGGAAGTGAGCTGTTCCCGAATTCCCAGGATGTGTCCTGAACTACAGCATATGGGCCAGTCCCTAGGCTTGTAAACGTATCGGTATGAAAAAACAACAACAAAAAAGAAACCCCAAAAAACCCCATGACATTTCAATTTACTTTTTTTTTAAGTCTCTCATGTACAGGGTGTGCACCCACAACAGGGAAGTCACACCAGTTCTGGTGGTAACACAGTCAGCATGTCTGGCGGGGTTGGCGTGTTATTTACAGAGTTAGGAACCATTTGAAGAGCTCTTGTAATATGGTGTCAGCAACATTTTGAGGATTCCAGGAAAGACACGATTATTTTGATAAACACCCATCTAAGACCTGTGACCTTCAAGCACTTAGTGATCTCTAACCTAACCTCAAAGAATGTTTCAAGGGGGACAGAAACTCCCAGGTGTGAATATTCATTTTAGAATATCCCTCGGTTATAGCTGTGTCTGGAAATCCTTGAATCTATGATAACGTTTTATTCCACATCCATGCCCAGATCCAATCATAGACCAACCACATTTACCGCCCCCCCCATCTTTTGCAAAGTACTTATTAATCTATGCAGGTAACACATGAATGCATTCCTGTGGGAATATTCCAAACATTGAAGAACTGTATCATGATTAAAGAGTTAATCTCTTTTCACTCCTGCTTCTAATCGCACTGACACCCTAGAAATAGTTATCATTAATAGCAGAGTATAATTTTCTGTTCTTTTTAATGCATTTAAATTCATATGTCAAGAAAACATATAAGTATACACATTTGCAAATATTAAAGGAATCACAGAGTATACATTTTTTGCTATTTGCCTTTTCATTAAAAAAATACAAATCGTATTTAAACCAGAAATCATCATGATTTGGGAATGCATCCCTATTTACAAACCTGGAGTTGAAGTTTTCCCAAGGCCTCCCTCACCTGTGGCCCTGACTATACTGTTTCATTTCACTATCCTCCCCACGACATTGTCCTTCCCATTGTCCCACAGTCCAGCTGCATCGAGGGAAAATGTTCCATTCAGTGCCTTCAGATTAAAGTATACCTAAGATTTTTGAACCACAGGGTGAGAAAATGGAAACACTAACAAAGATTCTAATTAGAGCTAAAAAGTATAGGTAGATAGGCTGCTTCGGCAACAAGGGAATATTTCTCCTAGCCTCAGAGATGGAAATGGGATAATTGCTAAGAAAAATGGGTCTATCTAACCTATTATCCCTTATGTCTGCCAAATTCTAGCAGCTTCCTTAACCCTTCCTTTATGAGCACTTGACAACTGAGCAGAAGGCAAGAACTCTTCCCTGCAACATTGAGCTTGATTGCTTACAATCTTCTGCCCCCAGGGGTCCGCGCCCCCCCTTGATTAGGAGAAATGGCCCCCTGCTCATCCTGTCAAGACTCCCAGGCTGCACAGTGAATGGGGGAGAAATCTCATTTTGGAGACAAGCATTTTCTGTGAACTCTATTAAGCAACAAAGCAGCCAGGCTTTCACGGGGGTCACATTTCCAGGATATAATCACCAACTTCTTGGGTCCAATATAAGGCCCCTGCCGGAGTCCACTCTTTCCATGTTCGTCAATGTGATTATTTGACGATAACAGCTTTCTCGAGGGAGTCAGAGATGCTTTCTGCACATTTTAATGAGCCTGTCATCCCGCCTCAATTTTTTCCCCTTACTCTTTATTTCTTTTCTGATTCCTTTCTTTCATGTTGTGAGCCACATGTATTTGGAAGGCCGAGAGGACACACAGATTTTTTTTTTTTTTTTTTGAGGACACACAGATTTTAAATGTCATCCAGCATAGGTGAAAATCCATTGTCTTCCCCTCTTGAAATTTAGCAATATTGCAGGGGTTTTGGGTTCAGCAGGGTTAAAAATATTCTGTATCTGTGTTCTGAGAAAAAATAATGTATAATTAATTAGTCATAGAATTTCAGTATGTTCCTAGGTAAAGAATAATTTTATTTTTCATGAAGAATGGAAACACATTTTGAGTACCATTATAATAAAGAACATTACAACAAACATCACTGTGCATTAAAAGATTTCACAGTCCTGCCCAAAGACCAAGCAAATTCAAGATTCCATAGTTACGGTTTTACTAGAATTTATTAAAAGAATTAGATGAGACACAGTGATTTGAATGCTAACCTTTTTAATTTTTAGGTGTTATTTAACAGCAAATACTGGATTGGGGATCCATAAAAATTTGGTTTTTACTTTTAAGACTAGGGGGAAAAAAGAATAAATAAAGGATGTTCAGAATATTTTATTTCACTTGTTACTCATACTACTTCTTATTTCTAAACTTTTGCTTCATTTTCAATATGTTTAATTGTTTTTTTTTTCCTTACACTGGACTTTGATTTTTATAGCTAAATCTACCGTGAGATTTTTTGTGAAAGAACAGTAGAATAGGATTTGATTTTGTAAATAAATTTACCTTGAGATTTGCTAAGTAGACTATGGATTGGAGTATATTTTAGTGAATTTCAACTAGCCATTGATGATTTTTTATTCTAGTTTTTTCAGATGGCTTTTGTTAATGAATGATGTCTGTGACTAATGCTCCCTGTAGCTTTACATACTTAAATTAATCTGGCTCTTTATCCTTTGTAAACATATGTATGATCTGCTTCAATCAGATTTTCTGAAAACAAAGGAAAGTATTCTCCATCTTTTCTCAGGAGACTTACAAATGATATGCACTGAACTAATCCAATTGGACTAATATGATTATTTTTGTGTGTATATGCAAAAGGGCACAGATTGCTCAATAATGTATGAGAAAAGAGAGATGATTATTTTTTTGCCAGCTTCATTGTGTCTGGATCCAGGCGAGAAGGTGTCTGTGGGCCGAGAACCCATGTGGCCACTAGCTCCAAGACTTTTCCTTCGGAACAGTGTTCTTTCTTCCTCTAGAACTAATGATGCATTCCCCAACTCAGACAAAGACGATGCATTGGTCCACCTTCACTTACACTGTTCTAGCAATGATGAGGGGCTGGTAGGCACAGACTTAGGCTCCTATTTGGCGGCAGAACTGAGGCCTGAGTGTCCAGGCTAGTTGGCTGAGGGAAGGACACGCCTTCTGCCTGAGCCTGGGTGTGGGTCCGTGAAGTCATCCCTCAAAATCTCCATGGTGTGTGTTTTGGTCTTCTTGGGCTACTACAATAAAATATCTTTGACTAGGTGGCTTATAAATGCAGAAAACTATTTTTCACAATCCTGGAGGCTAGAGGTCCAAGATTAGGGTGTTGGTATAGTTGGTATATATATAGTTGGTATAGGTGGCTTATAAATGCAGAAAACTATTTTTCTCAATCCTGGAGGCTAGAGGTCCAAGATTAGGGTGTTAGTATAGTTGGTATATATATAGTTGGTACGTTGGCTCTCTGTTGAGAGCCTTCTTCCTGGTCCATAGCATTTACCTTCTTGCTTTGTCCTCAAATGGTGGAAGAGGCTAGGGGATCTCTATGGGGTTTCTTATAATATAATATATAAAAATATATATATTTATATATATAATTATATATTTATATATTTATATATATATAATTATGTATTATATATATAAAAAATATAGCTATTATAAAAATCTAACACTTATAATAGTGTTAGTTCCATTGCAGGGGGCTCCACCCTCATGACCAGTCTCCTCTTAAAAACCTCACTTCCTGGGGCGCCTGGGTGGCTCAGTGGGTTAAGCCTCTGCCTTCAGCTCAGGTCATGATCCCAGGGTCCTGGGATCGAGCCCCGCATCAGGCTCCAGAGAGCCTGCTTCCCGTTCTCTCTCTACCTGCCTCTCTTCCTACTTGTGATCTTTCTCTCTGTCAAATAAATAAATAAAATCTTTAAAAAAAAAAATACCTCACTTCCTAACACCATCACCTTTGCGGGTTAGAATTCAATGTATGAACTTGGGGGAGATGCAAATATTCAAGCCACAGCAGTGTGCTTCCTTCCTCTGCTCTACCTTTACTCACTGGTATTCTCAAAGCTCCTGTCTTGCTTCTTCCCTCTTCACGATACATAAATTCCCTTCACCAAAGCCAGGTTTTCATCATCTCCTGTTGACTGAAAAATAGATCATCAGCCTGGATTCTCTCCTGAGATCCAGACTAAAATATCCAACAGTCTACTGGATATTTTCACTTGAGCAGACCATTGGTTCCTCAAAACTATCATGTCCCAAGATGAACTAATTATCTTTATTCTCAAACATTATTTTGTAATTCTCATCTGAGGGAATGATACCACCGAACTGCAAAAAATGGAGCATATATTCTTTCCTCTTGTTACCTACAATCTATAACTTTCCTCTCTTAAATATCTCAGATTTCTCCTGTTTTCCCTGATCACCTCCACTACAGTAGACCAATTAATGAATTTATTTATTTTTTTGTGGAGCAGGGAAGGTAGTGAGTAGTGTTTTTCATAAATTTGGTACACACTCTGTTGGTTGGGTTAGATCCTGAACATATTAACATCCCCATTTTTGCTCTTCTTTTGGAGCTTTTGTGAATATAACTTTAAGACTGTAAATTACTTTGAGTAAGACAAGCCATTTACCTATTGATGGTACATTCCCTGCATCAATTTATCATTCCACTAACATTATATGAAAGTGTTCTTTTATACGCACTCTAAATATTATCAGTTTTTAACAATCTGGATGGGCAAAATTCTGTAGTTCATTCTCTTAAAGTCTTTGTTCATGATCATCAATAACTTGCAGTGTTTTCATACATTTGTTATGCTTTTCTGTTTTTTATGTGAATTAAAACTCATGTTTTATGTGAATTAACTGTTCTCGTGACTTTTTTTCATGATAATGTAATAAAATTTAAATAATATTTCTATTGAGTTGGAGGAGCTCTTTATGTATTAATTATATGAACCTTTTCTGGGATGGTAGTACAAGGCTTTCCTTTTACTCCCCCACTTGCTTTTATTTTTATTTTTTTTTTATTTTTTATTTTTTTATTTTTTTTAAAGATTTTATTTATTTATTTGACAGACAGAGATCACAAGTAGATGGAGAGGCAGGCAGAGAGAGAGAGAGAGGGAAGCAGGCTCCCTGCTGAGCAGAGAGCCTGATGCAGGACTCGATCCCAGGACCCTGAGATCATGACCTGAGCCGAAGGCAGCGGCTTAACCCACTGAGCCACCCAGGCACCCCCCCACTTGCTTTTAAAGATGTTTATGTGACCCTTGTCATTCAGAAATATTTTGCATGTAGTTTTTTTTTTTCATTGAAGTATAGTTGAAATAAGTTGCATTAGTTTCAGGTATAGTACACATATTATACAGTATTCAGTATATGCAGTACACATAGTATATATGCAGTACACATAGTATACATTATACTGTGCTTACCATGGCAAGTAGTTACCATCTGTCACCATACAATGTTATTACAGTATTATTGACTATCTTCCCTTTGCTGTACTTTCCATTCCTGTGACTTGTTTATCTTACAAGTGCAGTATGTAGTTTGAGTGTGGTCTCCTGGTCTTTTTTTTTCTGCCTCCACAATGCAGTCTAACTATTCTCTCTCTCATGGTCTCCTTGCCTTCCTCTGAGTTCTAAGTTATTCCAGAATTCTCTTTTACAACACAAATCAGCCTGTTACTTCTCACTTAAAATCCTTCAGTGGCTTCCTGTTGTCTACATTAATTTTAAAGTGCATATTAATTTTAGTACAGCAAAGTAAGTCTTTTGCGATCTGTTACCTTGTTGCCTCTCTGACTCACAGGCTTTCATTCATCGCTACCAGCCACTTGAACCCACCAGCGCTCACATATACCAAGTGTAGAGCTCATGTCAGAGTCTTTTTATATAGCCGCCTTTGTCTGGAATGCTTTTCCCCTTTCCTAGTCCTTTTAGGGAATTCCCTCTAAGGGAATTCATTTTGGGCTCAAGCACAACTGATTATTCCTTTCTTTATGTCTCTATACAGTGTATATTCCTATTTTGTATTCTTTCCCCAATTTTTGCTATGACCTATAATCTTATTTACTTAATAGATTTTTCACATAGATCCATTCTTAATTTAAATAAAACTATTCAAAAAGGAAATGTTCTGTTTCTGCTATGAATGGAGATGCAACGTTATTTGCAATAGATATGAGAAAAATATAAAAATAAAAATATAGCTATTATAAAAATCTAACAATCGCCCACGTAAAATCATCTTTACATCAGTGGCAATATGCATGCTACCTTTTGGAGAATGATGCTCAATTGTACCACTTATCAAATTATCCAAAGATGTATAGACCATAGTACAATTGTGGCTTATAAAAAAGATATAAATATTAAAGGGTTTAAGCAAATCTTTAGATAGTCACATTTATTTCTAGTTATCACCATGGTAAAAAGCATTACTCTTCACCTTGTGCAAATGGAGTAAGTCTTGGTTGACTATACACTGACTGAATTCTAAACAGAGTGTGGTGGAAAGCCTTAAATGTGTTTCTTAGTCCCTCTTTCCTATGGCCTTTGTCTTAATTCAGGAGAGAAAGTATTAAATACAGATAAAAGGAAATGAGATCAGCAGGGCAATGAAAATGGGATGTTGTGCCTCAGGGGGCAGATGTCGTTATGGAAAACTCTGTCAGGCTGAATTTGTTAGATTATATGGTCGGATGAGTATGAACTTAGAATAAAACACTGAATTATATTTAGATTTGGGAATGGTCAAAGACTATTGCTAGGCTAGACTTAATTACATGTGTCGCGGGACTTTGCGGTGCTCTATATTCACAAAAATCTCAAAGGGATCCATTATTTATCTTAAAAGTGTAAATACACAATTCACATGGCTTTTCCTTATTCTCCTTGTTCTTTTCATTGGCAGGTGCTGCCTTGTACATTTATTAAAAATGGGGTAGCAATAGTCTATATTTAAATGTTTTTATTATTTGAATTTGTTGAGAATAAGTCAACATAGAAGCTGAATATCTAATAAATTGAGAGCTAGAAACAAAGAAAATTGTTATTTAAAACTTTCTGGATTTGTTGCACTTCACATCCCAGGATTATAAAGTACCAATTTTTACTAAATGCATAAAAGTGCTCCAATACAAGAAATTTCAGAGAGAATAGCAAACCTTAACTAGTAGTGTAAAAATAGAACCTTGTGACCAGTAATGAAAGGGTGTTTATTTCTCTGAAATGTATAATTTTAGTTGTTCCTTTTCAAATTACAACAGGATACAAAAACCTCTTTTCATTCAGAAAGGATGCTATTAAGTTTTCCTTAAAAAACAAAACAAACCCAAAACCCAAAAGATGAATGCAATAGCTTATTAACATGATTCTATATTTTAATGAGTGAGGTCATACTGTTTAATTCTTTATTCTTTGTGCTGATTTTATTACCATTCACCATTCGTGATCTGGGGTTGTGAGAAAGGCATCTAGTTTAGGCAGTGCTGAAATTGCACTCACAAGTCCATGAGCTTTTGGACCGGTAATGGTGTCTTTTTGTTCTATCAGTCCATCTGTGATTTCAGAGTTTTTCTAGACCTGGAGCTGAAGTTGGAGATCCCATACCAGCGAGATTTCCCTTCCTTCTGTGAAAGGCATCTGACATCCTCAACAGGGGGCCTTAGAGTCTTGTTGGGTCTCCTGTGACTCTGTGTCATAACCCCTGTCCCCCAAATTATACACAAGAGTGTTTTTTTTTTTTTTCCTTAGAGAGGAGTCCCATAGCATCCAGAAGATTCTTCAAGGGTCCATTAATTGTAAAACTTTTGAAAACTCTTGTAATACCTCATTTTGTTGTAATTTATAGTCCTAAATTAACTAATTCTTTTTATGCTGATATTGATAACATTTCTTTTTTTAAAACACATTATGGTGTAATCTATACAGCATAATATTTATCACTTTAACCATTTATAAGTGGATAGTTCAGTGGCATTAAATATATTCATAATGTTGTGTAATTATCATTACCATCTATATCCAAAACATTTTCATCTTCCTGAATAAAAACTCTGCACCCATTATACAGCAACTTCTTCCCCACCCCCCAGCCCTTGTTAACTTCCATTGTACTTTCTGTCTCGATGAATTTGCCAGTTCTAGCTAGGCACCTCGTATAAGTGAAATCATGCAATATTTGTCTTTCTGTGTCTGGCTTATTTCACTAAACATGATATTTTTAAGGTCCGTTTATGTTGTAGCATATATTAAAAATCACATTCTTTTTTATGGCCGAATAATATCCTATTATGTGTATATACCACATTTTGTAATCTATTCATCCACTGATGGACATTTGGAGTGTTTCTACATTTTGGCTATTGTAAACAATGCTGCTGTGAACATGAGTATACAAATATCTGTTCGAGTTTCTGCTTTCAGTTGTTTTGGATTTTTTTTTTTTAAAGATTTTATTTATTTGACAGAGATCACAAGTAGGCAGAGAGGTAGGCAGAGAGAGAGAAGAAGGGAAGCAGGCTTCCCACCGAGTGGAGAGCCCGATGCGGGGCTCGATCCCAGGACCCTAAGATCATGACCTGAGCCGAAGGCAGAGGCTTTAATCCACTGAGCCACCCAGGCGCCCCAGTTGTTTTGGATTTATTACTAGGAGTGGAATTGCAGGGTAGACCTCTAGTAGATTAAAAATCTAGTTTCTTCTTTTCACCATCAAGAAAAGTTTTGGCCACTGAGGGGTTCAAAGTCCATTGTTATTTCCTAATCAGTTTGCTATATGTAAGTTCTCCAATATGAATCCACCTGGATGGTCTTACTGATCACACTAGTGTTCTCTAGTGAAACGCTTGGAAACAGAATTCATCAAAGAAGAAAATAGTTTCTTGACAAGTTTGTAGTTTCCCTTGAGTATGAATTCTATAGATCCTCTACTGTTTCACCATTCATGACACAGTTAACTTTTTATTTCATTACAAAGATATCCTAGATGTATTTCCATGTGATTTTCAGAATTTATTTTGCAAATTACTTGGAATGGCTCCTGTCACCAATGAATGGGGATGGAAAATAAGGAAATGTCATTCCCCTTGTGGAAATGATTATTCTGGACATGATGCTAATTTACTGACCCTGAAAAAGTCAGTTTTGTTTATAAAGACCTTGACATATCCACAGAATTGAGAATTTTAAGTATATATCATGAGCTTGTGTTTGCTGGTTCTTGGAGTAACTGGTTAATACAAATTCCTCCAGAGTTCTTTATCCTTAAAAATCATACTAAGACAATGACATTAAGCAAGGTATGGGAGGATAGAAGAAAAAAAATAAGTATGGATTTATAGTTGGAGCTCAAATCAAGGAACTCATCTTCATAGAGGTATTTTGTCATTTCTCCTAACCTCGTCCTTAGGTCCATCAGAGAGGCAATGGAGAGGGAATGGGCATATCCCTTTGAGACTTATAGTAAATTATCCTAAATAATGTGGTAGATGCTGTCCATTAATGGGAACGGAAATCAAGCAATCTCAGGAACCTGCAGTGCCCACATCACTTCTCTCATTCCCTGCTGTCAGATGTGCTCTGGATTGTTTTCAGGTTCTGTAGGTTTGCTTCTATTCTGGAGAACAATGGAAACACAGGATCAATGGTTTTGGAGGTGTTTGTACTCATGTGTCTGAATTCTATCTGTATCTCTGCCAAGTGGATTTCTGGATCCCAGAATTATTCAGATAGTGAGCTATATGGGGCTGATGTTTCAAAGTGCCCCAGTGTGGGAGTTAGACCAATTTGGAGCTGATTTTCAACTCTGCCACTTACGAGCTGTGAGCCATTTGGTAAGTCACTTAAATATCCTGAGCCTTGGTTTCCTCACCGTAATACATTTTTAATAAGAGTTTGCGAGATTGTTAAGAGAACCAAAGAGAGCAAGGTTTGTACACTCCTATCATTACTGAGTAGCTGCTTTGTTCTCAGCACAATAATAAGTACTTCACATGCATGTCATCCCTTGTTGGAACAATAAGTAGGTGAGTAGCACCTAGGCCTTGAGTTATCACTCAGACAGATTACTCCAAGAGTTTCTCAATAGCATCAAATCACACCTCACCCCCACCTTAAATATATTCTCCAAAATATGTCTGTAATGACATGTGAAGAAGTTTGGTCATATTATTTCCCAACTTGAAATATGTTGGTATCATCTTATCTCCATCAGGACTATGTTTACATTCTTCTGGCCAGACTCACATGTCACTTCTGCTAGACAGCTTCCTGGTTACTTTCACATAAGGTCACTGTAAGCTTACTTGGCTTCCAGTGAGCAAGAGCTGCCTTTCATTTTCTGTATGAAAACACCAAGCACCTAGGGGGCTCAGATGGTTAAGAGTCTGTCTTTAGCTCAGGTCATGATCTCCAGGGCCTGGGATGGAGCCCTCCATCAGGCTCCCTGCTCAGCAGGGAGTCTGCTTCTCCCTCCCCCTCTGCCTCTCCCCTCCACTCATGCTCTTGTCTCTCTCTCTCTCAAATGAATAAATAAAATCTTTTTTTTTTTTTTTTTTTTTTTTTAAGAAAAGGAAAACACCAAGCATCTTTCTTAGCCTTTGGTAGCTCTCAACTAATATTTACTGAGTTGAATAAATGCTTGTCAGTCCTTTGAAAGTAATTAGCATGCCATGTCCCCTCATGTCTCCTGTCCTTAACTTTTTCTTCACACAAAACCAGAGACACATATACAGTTATACTTATTAATATACCTGAGTGGACTCTGCTGCCCACAGGATCAGTCCAAGCTTGGCTTATGATTCAGCTGGTACCCTGAACACAAGGTTTCATCTCTCCTCCTAAAAAACCCACTGAAATATGATAGAAAGTACAAAAGGGGCTGCAGTCTTATAAGTACAGAGACCTGGAGTAGGGATATCAGCAAACCAAAAATTTTAACCAATTTCTGGGAGACTAAAAATAGATGAGTTCACATTGCCAGTTCAATCAGAAAGGAGGGACGCATGGCTCAATTTATGTGGAATGAAACCAGTGTAAGGTGAACCCAGTTTTTTCATGATAAATCGATTAGATTGAACAGCGGGAAGAGGGGCAGAATCAGGTGACCGAGGTGGCTAAGAAGTGAGGACCAGCAGCTCCCCTGGGTTCATCCCACCTTCTTCCTCTGCTGCTGTGTGTGCAGTGTTGACATTTGGCCAGTGATCGAAGCTGGATGGGTACTCTCCAAAGAAATGGTACCACCCATCCTGGGAAGAATAAGGCCTCTTAGATGAGGGCGAATCAGGATCCTCTTTCTCTGTCTTATCCTTAACTCTCTTTTCAGTTTTGTGTCCTGCTGCTCTTCTCTCCCCCTCCCCTAGCCCTAGACCTGAATCATACAGAAGCATTTGCTGTTTGAACGCTGTTTGTTTTTGTGTCTTTCCCAAATGATTTCCCTGCCTTAATGTTTTATCCAGATTCTTCCCCAGTCAGCTCTTTATCATTCTTTAAGATTCCACTTGTGCATCTTCTGGGAATTCTGGGGAGAGTTAGGAGGTCCACGGCCCCATGGAAATCCTTCTATTAGAATGCTTAACATGTGATGTTATAGTTTCTACAGCGATTATCCTCATGAACTATGAGCTTCTTGAAGATAGGAATTGTATCTCATTTGTATTGCATTTCAATGCCTGGTCTTGTGCCTGCAATAGTGTAGATCTTTGTAAATATTGGTTGGAAGGATGAATGAATGACCATAACTTTGTTTTGTGCTTCCTACTGTTCTGGCCTCCCTTGTGGATTATGCTATGGTTGTTTTATAGTTTTCCAGTATATGTAGGGTTAGGCAGGGAATGGGCAAATTCCTAATTGAAATTATTTATTTTAAAATTTATTTTAAAAATAGTTAAATAGTAATATTGACAACAATAATAATACCATTTGCTGATTGTTATGTGATTGTCACTGTGCTGTAAACTTTGTGCAGAAAATCCTGAATTCTCATAGCCACTTTACAAGATAGCTGTTATGTTTCCATTGCATTCATTTCCTCTGGCTACTGTATCAAATGACCACAAACTTGATGGCTTGAAACAGTAGCAACCTGTCAAAGTTCTAGAGGTCTGAAGTCCAAAAGTCAGTGTCACTGGGCTGAAAGCAAGTGTCAGGAGAGCTAGTGAGGCTCTAAGGGGGAATCTATTCCTCGCCTCTTCCAGCTTCTGGCGGCTGCTGGCATTCCTTGACTTGTGACTGCCTCACTCCAAGCTCTGCCTCTGTGGTCCTCTTTCTCCTCAATGTCAGTGCCTCTTTCTCCTCAATGTCAAATCTCCCTCGGCTTCCCTCTTGTAAGGATATATGTGCTTGCATGTGGGGCCCACCAGGCTCATCTCCCCATCTCAAAACCCTTAACTTAATCATATCTGCAGAGACTTTGCCATACAACGTAAAAATTATAGCTCCAGGGATTAGAACACTGGTATCTCATTGTGCAGGGAATATTTTTCAGCCCACCAAAGCACACTTTACAGATTTAGGAACAAAGGGATTAAGTTCACTGGCTCAAGTACACACAGGCATTAAGCAGTAGAGTCTGGATTTTAATTTGCATCTATTTGATCTCAGAGCCTGTCCCTTCCCCTCTTCCTCTATCTCTAAATAATGAGTAACACCTCAAGACATTTGCATTGTTGCTTTACTCTGAGTCACATTTGAATGTAAAACACCTGTGTTCAGAATTCAAAGGATAGGTCATTCCAAGAGAAATCACTGATGACCCAGGCACACACTCTAGGTTAGCTCAACACTTGCATTTATTTCCTTCATTGTTGAAGCAGGAAGGGAGGTGATGAGGAGGGAAGGCTGATGGGACACAAGCCTCATGGGGATGGGTCAATGTCTCATTACTCTGGCTGCTGCTGGCTGTCAGCTGTTGTGTTGGGGCCCTCTGCTAGCAAGATTTCTTTCTGTCTAGAAGGCTGGTGTCATCTCCCATTCTGTGTGTTGCAGTTTGCACAGAACCCAATCCCATGTCCTCCTTCAGAGGTACAAAGAGTTGGACATGCAGGCTCGGGGAAGGTGTGGTAGACCAAGCGTCTATGCTAGAATCTTTACTAGGACACTGAGGACTCCAGCCCCAAGGACTGTTAGCTCCACTGGATTTTATTTAAAATTCCAACAACTTTTTACATTCTTAACTTTTCAGGTATAAATATGCTTTCCCCTTTTCAAACATGTTTGTTAAAAACATTATGTTCAAAACTAAATTTTATATAAAAATGTGTATAATATTTCTTAAGAACAATGTGTTTAAATTTAACAAAGTGTGGTGAAAACACTCTGCCAAAACAACTTCGCTTGCCAAAGTAGCTTTGCAAAATATTTATATCACGCAAGGGGTAATTGTACACATTCAAACAACACAAATGTTGTCAACAGGGCATTCCTTCCTCAGGGGCAATCACTGTGAATGGCAAATAATTTGGGATGCACCCTTCCAGTCCTCTGTTTATGCATTTTTTACATAAATATCTAATGTACTTATTTTTATTTTCAATACATGGGATCATATTCTGGCTACTTTTTATTTATTTTTAATTTTTATTTTTATTTTTAAAGATTTATTTATGTATTTATTTGACAGAGAGAGATCACAAGTAGGCAGAGCAGCAGACAGAGGGGGAAGCAGGCTCCCTGCTGAGCAGAGAGCCTGATGCTTTTTAAAATTAACAATGGACTTTAGTGGTGTTTACAGATCTGAACTTACAAAAAGTTGTAGAATATCCTAAAATGTAGGTGTTTAATACCATAATTTATTTACTCCCTTATTGGACATTTAAATGTTGCTTTTCCTGCTATTAACACAGTGCTGTAAGAAGCTTTCATTATTTTATCTGTAGCTCGAGTGTTTGTGCAAATATACATTTAGGGGTGGGTTTTTAAAAGTGCCATATACTTTCAATACACCCGAAATGGAAAGTTTGGTACCAAGTCAGATTTGAGTCAGAGATCTCCTCTGAGAGCTCAGAAGTGTTCAAGTCTGCAGCCAGAGTTCATATAATGACATAGATGAGGTCTTCTGGTAATTGTACTTTGTCAAGAAGGCTCCTTGAGGGATGCCTCAAAGAGTTCATCTTCTGATCCTTCCCACATGCCCATCGCTGCCCTTGAAGATGATAGTGGTTCTCTTCATGTTACTAGGATAACTTCATATTTCGGTTGTTTCCTTTCGTGTTGTACCAATTAAGATTTTGTTTGGTTCCAACATAGCACACTTGACTGTAGTGACTTCCCAGATAGGTTCAGTTTGCTTATACAACAAGAAATCCAGAGTTCATTTAAATTGTGTGACATGACAGCTCCATGACACCAATAGGGACTAGGTTCCCTCTTCTTCCTGCCTTGCCACCCTTTGCACATTTCCTTTATCCTCATGGGTATCCTGCAAAATGGCTGCCCCGCCTGTAGGCATGGTATCTGCATCCTAGACTAGAACATGGGAAAGGTTGTGGGCAAAGACAAGGACAAAAGCTGTATGCCAGCTGAGCCCATCACTTTTTAAAGAGCTTTTCCAGAAGCCTCAACCAGTGACCTCCACTTATATCTCACTTTCCAGAACTGAGATGGTTGTTCTGGTTGCAAAGTTTCAGGGGGGAAATGAGCCTACTTAACAGGGTTCTTTGTGACCAAACCGCACATTTGGTTATAAGAACGGAAGGAAGAATGGAGATTGGTTAGAAACCAGCAGTATCTGCCATACTTGGCAATTCAGGCTAGAATGTCTTGAAGAAAGCTCTAAAAATATGGAATACTCACCACTGATTCTGTTATAGGTAAAGACATTAAAATTCATGGCATGTATAACACTGTAACAATAATATTGCAAATAAGAAATTACCTATTCTACCTTCCTAAAAAAAAGAATGGTTTTAATTTTTCTACACTTTATTCGGGTCCCACTGAATACGCACTTGTGATTTTTTTCTTCTATACCATCTACATACATACAGTCTAGAATAAATTTAATATTCTTTACTTTTTCACTTAATATAAGTATTTTAATACTTAGTTGTCCAATTTTCTAAATATTCATTTAAAAGAGCTGCAGTAGATTCCACCAGTTTGGTATTTGTTATTTATTTAAATTCACAATGTTATACATTTAGATTTTTTAAAAGATAATGTAGAAAATGTTATAAGGACTTTTGTTGTATATTGCTTTTTATTTCTTTAGGACTCATGCTTTATGGACACATTTCAATAAAATGAACTATATGTTGAAGCATATGAGCATTTTTATGGTTTTTGGGAAAAGAACCATGCTATTTTTGGGAAAAGTTTTTATCAATTTTTATTCTTATCATCACTGCATCTGTATATCCTTTTTAACACATTAAGTAAAAAGAATAAGAGGAGAAACAAAGAAGGGGAAAAAAAAAAAAAAAAAGCAAGAGAGTTGTCCAGGATTGAATCAGCCCTGCCCTCTTGTGGTAATCTTAAAACTTCAGGGCAGGGTTTTTCTTTCTCAAGGGCTTATTTTTACAGTGTCCTGCCTAATGCTGTTGTCTTTGATCTTTTCAAATAGGAAGTGGAGACCTCAGTATTAGTTTTACAGACTCAAAGAATAGGAATGATTTGGGCTTGAAATCCTCAACATTACCAAAGAAGGGACAGACAACAGATCTGTATGGGAGCAGGTAAATTCTTGTTCTGCTGATTAGGAGTTGGTGGTCCTGTTTGGGAAGCAATCTTCTGAAGGTGCCAGTCCTTAAATGATGATTTAAAGGAGGGGAGAGTATTTAGTTGAAGAATTTTATATATGTGTGTGTATACATATACATATATACACACACATATATATAAAATCATCTCATCTTATATACATTATATATCATGTACATATGTGATGAAAGAATAGAGAAAGAGAGAGAAATATCCAGAGGAAACATTAAAGATTGTCTAGCCTAGTTACTTTATTTTGCAAGTGAAGAGACTGAGAATCAGAGCAAGTATGTGGATTTCTTCTTAAAAAGTATGAGCATCAAACGAGATAATACACAGGGGGTGCTTTGAGAAATAGGACAACTATAAGGAAGCAGAATTATTAGATGCTATAGCAGAGAGGCTGTAGCGGAGTGTGATTTATATTTGTGGCATAGTTAATCTGCTTAAAATCACTGAAATGACAGAACTCAGAAGGCTTTTAAAAATTTTCATTTTGGTCCACTCAGCCTGCTGGTGGAATAAATGCATCTGGACTAATACACACATAGTGCTTAGCATAGTTCTAGAGCATAGCATTGGCCTAAAATTGTTAAATAATAATCTTTACCACTATATGTTTGGTCTGTCCCAAGAGTTTTATGTATATTAATTCTTTCAGTCATCACAGCCACCCTATGAAGTAGATGCTATTTTTAATCCCATCTTATGAAGAACTTGAGGCCCGGAGAGGTTAAGTAACTTGCTGTGGTCACACAGCTGTATGTGGCAGACCCAGGATTTGGCAACCTTACCGTCTCGCTAAACTGCCTTTAATGACATCTAGTGCTCAGGCTAGAAGCCCATTTTCTGGCTACGGTGCAACACACTCTATCTTCTCGGTTTGGCATGGTTATAGTTTATGCTGGAAAACTGGAGGTCCCCTCAGATCTCTTTAGACAGGTTACAATGTAACTTCCTTGAGAGTCCATGTTCTATCAAAATGAAGTGTTACAACAGAAGAGTGAATATTTAATTTGTTTTCTACTTAGTCATAAGCAGTGGAGAAGGAGATATGTCTAGGTTCTTTTTCTTCTCAAAGCCAGAGGGGAGACAATGTAAAGAGACTGCTTTTTCATCCAAAGGTCAACTAATGTGTCCCAAGTGTCTTTTTAGCCAAGAGTTGAGGTTACCTTGATGAACAAGGCAGATGGGATCCCTGCCCTCTACGTGCTTACGTTCTTGAGGAAATGAGTGTCAGTTAATTGGTCACAAGGGCAAATGTGAAAATTGCTATAAAAAAGGAAGAATATATGGCAGAGTATAATAACACTATGATCCATTTTAATATGGAAAATTAGATAAGGGTTTCTAAGGAAGTAACATTTTGGGAGGAAGAGCACTTCAGGAGGAGGTAATAGAGTGCAAACACTGTCACAGGAGGAATATGACCCGAGTAAGGAGCTAAGACATGACTGTGGGAGGAGCACCTGAGAGCAGGAGGGTCTAGGTGAGATGAAATGTAAGGGATGGGACAGATCACACAAAGCTTTATTGGATCTGTGAATGGTTTTGATCCTTGTCCAGAGATCAGTGGGGAATGATTAAAGGGCTTCAAGCCCGTGTGTGTGTGGACGGTGGTGAGGGGAGGATGTTTTAATCTTGCAACAGTCTGAAGAATGGATTGAAAAGAAACATTGGTGAGCGTGGCTAGGAGGTGCCCTTTCAGTACTGGATGGAGAGTTGTTTTGAATCAAAATAGAGGAAAGGCAAAAGAAAAGTAAGTGGAGATTAATAATCAATAGAACAGAATGGAGAGTCCAGAAATAAACCTACATGTATACAGTCAACTAATTTCAACAAAGGCACCAAGAATGTACAATGGGGAAGGAATAGTCTCTTTAATAAATAGTGTTGGGAAAACTTGATATCCATGTGCAAAAGAATGAAACTGGAACTTTATCTTACACCATATATAAAAATCAACTCAAGTGGATTAAAAACTTAAATCTAAGACCCCCAAACTGTAAAACTCCTTGAAGAAAACACAGGGGGTAATTTCCTTGACCTTGGTCTTGGCAGTGGTTTTTTAGATTTAACACCAAATGCAAACAACAAAAGCAAAAATAAGTAAGTTGGACTATATGAAATTAAAAAGTCTTGCACAGCAGAAGAAGAAATAAACAAAATGAAAAGGTGAAAAAGGTGATCTGTGGAATGGGATAAAATATTTATAAGTCATACATCTGGCAGGGGGTTAGTATCTAAGATATATAAAGAACTAGTATGACTCAGTAGCAGAAAAAATTCAGACAGCCCAATTAAAAAGGGGGCAGAAGGTCTGAATGGACATCCCTTCAAAGAAGACATAAAAATAGTCAACCAGTACATGTAAAGACATCCTGAATCATCAGGAAAATGCAAATCAAAATTACAATTACATATCACCTCATACCTATTAGAATGGCTATCATCAAACAGGCAAGAGACAACATGTATTCTTGAAGATGTGGACAAAAGGGAACACTTGTGTACTGTTGGTGGGAATGTAAATTGTTATAGCCACTATGGAAAACAAATATGGAGGTTCCTCAAGAAATTAAAAAGAAAACTATCATATGATCCAGCATTCCCACTTCTGGGTATATATTCAAAGAAAATGAACTCAGGATCTCGAAGATATATGTGCACACCCGTGTTCATTACGTCATTATTCATAATAGCCAAGATATGGAAACAACCCAAGTCTCCACTGATGGATGAATGGATAAAGAAGATGTGGTACACACGTATACACAGTGGAATATTATTCAGCCATGAGAAAGAGGGAAAGCTTGCCATTCATGTTGCCTTACATAGACCTCAAGGACATTATGCCAAGTGAAATAAAAAGACAGAGAAAGACAAATATTGTATGACCTCATTTATGTTTGAAATCTAAAAAAACCAAACTCATAGAACAGAGAGTAGAATGATGGTTGCCAGGGGGAGAGGGGGTGGGGAATGGGGAGATATTAATCAAAGGGTACAGACTTAGAGTTATAAGATGAAAAAATTGTGAGGATCTAATACGTTTCTAGGACAGTAAATATTAAATGTTCTAACCACACACACAAAATAATGGTAATTGTGGCAGGTGATGGAGGTGTTATCTAGCTTGATTGTCATCATTTCACAATAGCCGCATGTATCAAATCATCACACTGCACACCTTAAACTTACACAATGTTGTATGTTATTATATCTCAGTAAAGTTGGAAAACACCCCAATAAAATCACTGTGTCTTTGTTTAGCATTAATAACTTTTGGGGTCTATAAACATAGACTCGGTGCTTTGTTTAGAGTGGGAGGAGCACAGTAAATTGCCCCTGCTCTGAGTGACGACATCGTGGGAATAGGGAGATGTGTACATAAACAGCAGAGTAATGTTGAGGGGCAGACAGGTACCCGAGATTAATGATCCGAGGGACCCTACAGAGGAACAGGGCCAGTGAGGAATTGTCTGCAGAGATGGGGAACAGCAGATACATTTTGGGAACTCCAATGTCCACCTTTAATTTGAAGTTGGTGTATCTTCTGTGGTATCTTCTACTCCTAAACTCTCAGAACTGGTCTGGCCCATTCTCCTGCCTTGGATCAGTAATGCTTGGGAGAAGAATGGAAGTGGGGGAGGACAGGGTCTGGCCTGAGGCTGAATATGGCCCTGGGGGTAGGTAAAGCAGAGACGTGAGGTGCAGGGATCCCTGACTCAGGGTGGCACAGATAGTACATACTGGAGGAAGGGACCCTGGGAAGATAGGAGACAGGTACTTGGGTGACTTAATAGTCAAAAGTTGATAATTATTCTGGTACAGGAAGTGAGAAAGAGTTTCTCTGGCAGAACATAGCAGCAGCATATCAATTATTTTAGGACATAGATGTTTGGAATAGGGTACACTGGCTTAAAAAGCTTCATAGTTTAATGAGAGGCAAAAACAAATGAAAATAGGAGAACTAACATCAAATAAACACAGAAGCAACTGCAGTGGCAAAGCACAGCTGGGACATGTTGAATGACAAACACTGGCGTGATCAGGGAAAGCTTCAGGAACTGAGAAGCATGGTGTTCTTCTCCATGTGACGGCTTCTGTTTTCACTGAAGTTTTAGGCTTCCTTCCACTTTCTCGCTTGGGTCTCACTTGTTTATTCCTTTGTCTACCCCCCCCTTCTCTTTAAGATTTATTTACTTATTTGAGAGAGAGAGGGCATATGTGTGAACGAGGTGGGGGGAGGGGCAGAACAGAGGGAGAGAATCTCAAGCTGACACCTTGCTCAGCAGGGAGCCCGATTTGGGGCTCGATCTCAGCATCCTGAGATCATGACCGGAATCTGACTGAAAATGACTGAAATCATAAGTCAGGTGTTTAACTGACAGAGCCACCCGGGTGCTCCCCTTTGTTCCCACTCTTTTATCTGCAAAACCCTAGAGGAAGCACAAGGGTAGAGGAAGGTGAGTCTTCCAGGTGCCTTTGCAGCCTGTACCTGAAAACTTGTGGAGGAGGTAGTGTATAAATAGTGACTTAGGGGAGAGCAAGTGGTGAGTGGAAAAGAGAGAGCAGAGCATTCCAAGTGGTAGCGGGATAGGGTTGTTTGCCGTCATGGAGAAGTCACGCAGAAGGTGCGGTAAGCTTGGCTTACCCCTCTGAGTGTGCTGGGAGAGATATCCAGTTTATGTGCTTTTGGGACCTGCTATGTGCCAGGCTCTGAACTACACTTTTTACCACATTCTCTCATTCTCTCCTCTCTCACCCAGTAAGCCAAGAACTATTATTATATGCTTTTTACAGTTGAAGAAATTGAGGCCCAGGGATGATTAATAAGTGAGGTTTTTTTGTACTTTCAAGTTTTTATTTAAATTCCAGTTAGTTAACATACAATGTAACATTAGTGTTGGGTATAGAATTTAGTGATTATCAGTTTCATACAAGACTCAGTGCTCATCACAAGTGCTCCTTAATAACATCACCCACTGAGGGGCACCTGGGTTGGTTAGTGGGTTAAAGCCTCTGCTTTCGGCTCAGGTCATGATCCCAGGGTCCTGGGATCGAGCCTGCATCGGGCTCTCTGCTCAGCAGGGAGCCTGCCTCCCTTCCTCTCTCTTTGCCTCCCTTCCTCTCTCTCTGCCTGCCTCTCTGCCTACCTGTGATCTCCGTCTGTCAAATAAATAAGTAAAATATTATATAAAAAAAAAATCACCCACTGAGTCCATGCCTCTGTCTACCTCCCCTCCAACCCATCCTGTATCCCTCTGTTTGTTCTCTGTAGTTAAAAAAGTCTGTTTTCTGGTTGCCTCCTTCACTCTTTCACCCCCTTATGCTCGTGCACCCCAGGACCGGGGAATAACAGTATTTCTAGTATGGGCACCTGGAAGGTACGTGTCAATCTCCTGGGCCCGCAGTTCAGTCCGCAAGTCCTGCTTGATATAGAATGTTGCCGTAAATCAAGTCATTCTCATTTAGTAGACTGGGAGGCTGAGGTACAGAGGTTCCGTCTATATTGCAAAGACAGTGAACAGACAAACCAGCATTAGGGTTTTACTCATTTCTGGGGTAGATTATTTCATTCTGTCGCATACTGTGCAGAATTAGGTTTCTGTGCACTTAATTGTTTTCGGTCTCAGAAGAAAACTTATCTATGAATAAGAACTACAGAATGCAGCTTGTGAATAATAAAGTGTGAGGGTTAATTTTCCAGTTGTTTTATCCCGTTGCTGTTCAGTTTACACAGAGAGCGAGGGAGCAAGGATTTCAGATTAATTGCACTCGAGCCCATTGAATAATGCAGGTCAGTGGTTGCATTGCTCATGGGGAAACACTTTTAATGGATCCTTTCAAAAGTAGATTTTAAACAATGTCCTGAAAGATTTACCTCCAGAATTTTAAGAAAGTGTGTCTTAATAAAGCTATTTGGGGGAGATTTTTTTTTGTTATTGCTCAGTATAAGCCACATCAATGACTTTCACCGATGGCTCAACATTTGAGTATCTCTCATATACCCACAAGCCTGGTGTACTAAAACTGGCGCCTGGTGTTGGAAGACTAATTAATGCAAGAAGTTTGGGATGGACTGAGACTACTCGGAAGATCGTAGTTTAATTGTTGTGGCTAAGAACATGGCTCATTGGCAGTGCTTTCAAAATCTCCCAAGAATACCATACCCCTTTGTTCCTTTCTTGTTCAGTTTTTCTAGAACTCTTCCTGGGCTTCCTTACATCTGCTGAGTGTCAGGAAAGAGTGCTAAAAGTCATCTGTAAAGGCTAAACCACTTTTACTGCTAGTGAGAATATTCTTCCTTCCTTCTACAACTCGTGTATGAAAAATAACATTCTGACTTTATGGCAAACTAACCAGGAAAGAGATTAAATCTATTACCAGCTGAATAAATACGAACAGTTAAAAATGAGATTTTGTTTGGTTGTTTGGCCTCTGCTAGTTCAGAATTCCACTATCTGGGAAGATTTACTATTGGAGACGTAACAGTCCTGTTTGTTCACTATTTCATGGGGATTGCTGTCATTTAAAATGATTTTTTTGTACCTTAACTTCTCTTTCCAAGGCAAGATTTAGGTTGCAGAAAGGAGACCAATAGTTTTAGAGGCAGCTTGATCATTTAGGTGACATCTCTGTAGGCTTTGTATTATTCAGACAGATTACCCAGATTCTTGATTTTTTTTCCTGTTTTATACCGTTTTTGCTTCATAGACTAATATACTTGGTGTAAAGACTTCCACAAATGTAGGCAATCACTGCAATTAAGTAGGGTAGCAATTGACTAAAACTCTTGATCAGATCAGGGCTTTCCTCAAGCTCTCCCAGCCTCATCGCTTCTGTCTTTTAAAGGATTTTTTTTTAACCCCCAAATTTCCTTTTTGCTTCTCTGTATTTGAGTATGTATTCTGGCCCGCTGTATGACCTTGGACAAGACACAGAACTTTGCTAAGGTGGATTTTCCTTATCTATAAAATGAGGACATAGTTGTCTATCTGATAGAGTCTTTAAGGCTTGAATAAGGTAGTATATGTGGAGCTGTTTGTGAGCTGGGAACCTCCCATAGATGCCTATGAAGTATTAATGAACGGCCTATTTTACTCTTATGTTTGTGCTTTTACCTCTTCCAATTTTGATGTCTCACAATCCAATATCTCGGGTAGGCTGCCATTATTTCTTTCATGCATTGCTCAGCCAAACATTTGTCCCTGGCGTACTAGTTAGTCTGGCTTCTTCCTGCCTTCCCAGGCAGTGGGTCTCTTTAGTCTGCTGCTGGCTCAAGGCTGTCCTCAGAGAAAGCACAGCTTGCTTTTTCTGAAACCGAACACCATTCGGTTTTGAATTCCTAGTCATTGTGCTCTCCATTGATGGCACACGTATTGATTGTGTCTACTCAGTCAGGCTCTTTGTTCTTAGCACCCAGGTATGGCCACCTGCTGGGTGTCTTCTGTTTGTCCCTGCAGATCTGGTTTCCAGCCTTCTCTCTGCTCTGTGCCCCCAGAGACACTGATCTTTAGGGGTTGCTGGATTCCTTTTGGGTTCAGTTCCAGAAAGCATCTGCAGTCTGAGGGATGGGTGGAGGGAAGGAAGTTGAGATATGTATTTTCCAGGCTCTCTTCTAAAGGGAGACAGTGGGCTGGCTGTGCCTCTCCATGACAGGCCCTTGCTTCTGTTGTCAGTCCTCTCCATTCCCTGGGCTCCAGTAATGCTTCCAGTGTGCCCTCAGCCCTAGGAGTCCAGCGGCATGCCTCCCCCCCAACCCCTCACCAGCCCCTACTGCTGCACAGAAGTCATGCAGTGGTCCTTTGGTAAACCGTCTCTTAATAAACTTTCCCCAACAACTCATCTGCTTCCTGTTGGGGCCCTGGTGAACGTAAGCAATAAACAAGACGTATCAAGACCTTGTTCTTTATGGAGCTTATATCCTAGAGGGGAAGAGAGACAATTAACAAACAAAAATAAGCAAAATCATAATAAATAGTGATATTACCTTCGTGGGGGGAAAAAACTTATTTGATAGAAAGTAAGGTGTTGGGCCAGGTACAATGTTAGCTAGGTTAGCAGGGAAAACTTTTTAGGAAGTGATATGTAATTTGAGATCAGATTGATAAAATGATGGGGGGAGAATATGTGCAGGCAGACGAAAACCACTGGCACAAAGGTCCTGAGGTAAGAATGAGAAGAGAACAAAGAACACAGAGAAGGCCAGGGTGGCTGGACATCTTGAATTCAGAGTGTGAGGGTGGGAAATAAGGAAGGCCTGAAAGTGACCGAGTGTCAAGGGGCCCAGCCCGACAGTGATGAACATATGGCCGTCTAAGAGGTCTGGTGAGTAACTAACATGCTCCAAAATTTTTGTTACATATACCAGATTGTTCTGCCTACAGTGGTGCCTCTTGATCAGATGGGGGGGGGGCGCCCAAGTGTGATGATTGGGGGGAAGCCAGTGTCAAAGGAGGTGAAGGAATTTACCTGAGGCAGAACAAAAGAGATAGAAGTTTATTGAATACACCACAAGGGAGTGGTGGGCAGGACAGCAGAGGAGACAACGTTTGCCCTGAGGCGGTGAGTGGGGGCTGTTTTTTAAAGGGGGAAGGTGGGGTACGGCAATGCGTGGTATTCTCCCTTTTATGGGAACTGTGCATAGCTGTAAGTAGCTCATTGGTCAATTAGGGTCTATGGGTATTTTGGGGTGGGTTGCCTGATGGGACTGTTCCTAGTCAGACTGGTGGCTGCTGTGGGCCCTTTCTACATTCCATTGCTCAAGTCTATTTGCCTAAAAAAAAAACGGCCTCTTCTCCCACCCACCTGGAGAGTCCAGAAAAACAGATCAATCATAATTTTCCCTCACTGGGAAATACAAGGCTTGTTTGTATCTCCGAGTTATATTGTTCAGAAATTGAATTGTGTTTTTCAAAGGTCGAGGTCAAACATTCCCCACCCCTCCTCTCCAAATTCTCTTTTTAAAAACATGCCTCGGGCTTCTGTTTCAGCCTGCCATTTTCCATCTCTGTGCTTGTCATCCAGATGCCTAGACCGGGGGAAGTTTTATGCCTTTTCAAAACTCTTCCAGAGAGCAAGCCAGTCATGCCAGCAGCTCATTACTTCTCAGATCAAGCTTCCCTTGTGATTTCCTCCCTTTAAAAATGTAGAACCAGTACATCTGACACTAAGTTGGCGAAGATTGGCCCCTCCCTGCAAGCATCTGACTCAGGTAAAACTTTCTTACCTCCCAACCCTGCAAGCTTCGCAGCTGTCTTCACGGCGCTACCAAAAGCCTCCAGCACAGCCGCTGAGTCTACAGGCTTGGACCTCCTACAGCGCCCTGATGATCACAGATACCGGGAAGGGGAGCAAAACAGACCACCTCAAGAGATGCCTTTTGGGCGTACTGGTTATTTGGCGCTGGTTAGTTTGAACCGGACGCAGACTAGGGTGAAGCACTTGGAAAACCAAGCAGATGTTGCCCTTTTGTAAGGGACATTCACATTTATAAAGGGAATCTTCATTTGTAAGGATGTCTCCCCTCGTTCTAGGTGGAGAAAGATGACTAAATCTCCAGAGACTCTTATCAAAGGAAAAGGCAAGGGCTTAACATGTGCCTGACAACCTTACCTGGTTTGCCCTGCTTTTCCTGATAATTTTAAATAACTGCCCTTTCTCTCCCCAGCGTATTGGTTTTACCTGGAAGTGTTATTTAAGGTGTGGCCTGGGGCCCTTCCCTGGGGCGTCACTCAGGTTTCCTGGATCTCTGTTATGTATACAGGAGGAATATCTGTTATTAAACTTATGTTTGTATTTGTCCTGTTAATCTGCCTTTTATCACAGTGGGTTCTCAGCCAAGAACCTACAAGGGTAGAGGGCACATTATTTTTTCTCCTATATGATGGAAAACTGTTGTCTCTGAGAAAAAGTTTTGAAGCAAATTCTTTAAAACTGTAACATAAAGAAATTTAAAACTGACACTTTATCAAGTGTAATTGAGTCTCTTTACATCAAGCGTAAAAACGGCAGGTGAGGGGGCACCTGGGTGGCTCAGTGGGTTAAAGCCTCTGCCTTCAGCTCGGGTCATGATCCCGGGATCCTAGGATCGAGTCCCCGCATTGGGCTCTCTGCTCAGCAGGGAGCCTGCTTCCTCCTCTCTCTCTGCCTGCCTCTCTGCCTACTTGTGATCTCTCTCTCTGTGTCAAATAAATAAATAAAAACTTAAAAAAAAAAAAAGGCAGGTGATGCTTGTGATTATTGAATCAGTACCCAGAGACTACAGTTACATTTGATTAGTATACTTAACTCTTGGGCTTAATAGTATCTTCCAAGAAACAAAATTATATTGGTTCATTCTCTAAGGGCCCATTCAGCCAGGCCTATTTAGGCCGCACCCCGGTTGAACTGCCATTTTGTTGTAAAACTTAAATTGCCTCTGCCCCCCCCCCCCAGGGGAATTTACTTAAAAACAAGTCCTGGAAACCAGTCCCAGGTAACAAAGTCCAAGTAAAAGGGTGGGTCAGGCCAGGTGGAGGTAGTCAATCAGTGGGGGCGCATACGGTCTCCTAGTTACCAAAGAGTATGGGACCCCGCCCTTTGGGAGCCTTTCGGCGGCGCCAATCCTAACCAAGGTGTGATAGGGTAAATCAAATGTCTACTAGGGTAAATTGTAATTCAGTTGGTCACCTAGCATGACTGTGAAGCTTTCTCTGTGTGTTACAATTTCATTGGCCACCTGTGTGTGGCCAGGCCCAACCACATGGCCTTTGCTCTATAAAAGTTAGTCTGGAAAGCAGGGAGTGGTCGTCCTCTCCGTAAGGGGCGGTCCCAACCGGTCTGTTTGATGGTTGGTTTGATTCTTGAGGCTTGGCGTGGAATAAAGCTTTGCTTGACTTTTGCTTTGTATCAGTCTCGCTCCTTTAATCATGGACCCATTATTGGGGTACCCTGGTTTTGGGGGACCCAACAATTCAATATTTAGGAAAAAGAACTTGTTGAAATGCTAGAATTTCAAGATAATTTTCTGGGAACTTGCTCAATGCGGGATATGGTGAGTGGAACCCTGGAACTTCTTAAAAGTCATTCCATATTTGGAGCCTTGGCTCTCTGTTGAAATGCTGTGGACATTAACACACGTGGAATATTCACAATCCTGCCTAGCTAGACCAGAGAGGGAACTTGTTGATGGGGTAAAAAGTTGGGTGACTGACATCGCATTTAAAAACTCCTGTTTGTGATTTCCAACAATTCTGACTTCCGCATTGCTGTATGATAACCACTAGATGGCAGGAGTGAACAACATAAAAATTGCAATATGGCTTCTAACCGAAGAAACTAGTTTTAATGTTTCTCTTGTCCCCCCCAACCCCCCCACCACCACTTCTTACAAGCTGTTGTCTTTTCTTGGCTTTTCATTTTTGATCTGTCTGCCCCTCGCTGTATTTGTGTTTCTACTTATAATTTTAAATAATAGATCCTCAAGAATCACATAGCTGTTTCTAAGGAAATCAGAGTTGAAAACCAGTCGCATGTACTTGTCATTTGAATAATAAAGCAGAAATTATTTTCTCTAATTCAAGAGGTCTTGTACAACTGCTTTCTACTTGAGCTGAGGATAAAGCTTCAGAGATTACTGAGGCTCAGAAAGCCTCATGTTTCAGTCCCATCCTCACACTGGCAGGTTGTGTGGTTGAGGGGGGAGAGTGTAGTGTGTGTAGATGAGCAGAGCCGAACCAGAGAGAATGAAGAAGCACAAAGATCTTTGGAGCTCTGTGTAAATGGATAAGCTGGATTACTTCTCTGTGATACTATCAAAGGGTGGTTTGATAATGATCACCGCCCCATCCCCAAACCAAAAAAAAACCACAAAAAAACCCACAAAAAACCCTGCAACCCTACAACACAACTTGACTGGGGGTGGCACTTGAGAAAAGAGCTACCATCTTACTAATCCATTCAAAGGAGAAGTCTTTCGTCTGAATAGCAGCCATGCATTTGAGCTCCATGTTTGAGGGGTGTGATTTAGGCTCTCTGTGTTTCTCTTTCTTGGAGTCATTGTTCTCCGCAGTAAATCTTCCTTTCATTTTTTAAAATTCATTTTTCTATTCTCAAAGACTTCTTTTGAAGACTAGGGCTCCAGTTTCTGAAGTGCAGAATTTGAATTCTGTACCCCAATCCCTTAATAACTCAAAGGCAGGCTTCAGAGAGCTTCTTAGATATTAGCAATACCTCTTGGGGGTGCTCCTGGAGCACTGTTGGTGTGCCAGGGGGTTTGCAAGCTCTAGCTGTCATATTTTTCCAGACTGGGAATTAAGGTATTGAAGAAAAGCCTACTCTTCTTCCCTGTCGCCCTCTCTCTGTCCTTGCATCTTTCTGTCTCTGTTGTTGTTGTTTTAAGAATTTCATTTATTTATTAGAGAACACAAACAGGGGGAGTATCAGGCAGAGAGAGAAGCAGGCCCACTGCTGAGCAGGGAGCCCAATGTGGGGCTCAACCCTGGGATCGTGACCCAAGCCCAAAGCAGATGCTTAACCAACTGAGCCGCCCAGGTGCCCCTCTCTGTCTCTGTTTTTTGGTTTCTCTCTCTCTCTCATACACATGCACTGTACTCACAAACACATAAACAAGAGAAGGAAAAATGCTTATTCCAGTTTGAAACTGAACCTGACTAAAACAAATGAGGTTATGAAAATCCCCTTTGTGATTGTCATCCTCCTGTTGATTCCGTTTTCTCCTGCTGGAGAAGCGAAATACCAGGACTGGACAGGAGGTGAAGAGAGAGGAATAGGCTATAAAATGAAGTAATTTCTGGGATCATTAAAACTCACTGATAAAAGCTACCTTAGCTCCAGCAAAACCCAGAATTCAGGGTATAATTGTTCATTCCAACTGTTCTACTTCCGAACTGCAAAGCAGCACATGCATAATTAATATGATTCCTTTATCTGGATTGACTAGTTCACACTCTGATATTGTCACTTACTAGGTATAGGTCGTTAGTCAAGGTACTTAACGCTCTGAGCTAGTTTTCTTACTGGCAAAACAAGATCGATATCTACCCTACGTGTTGTTCTGAGGGTGAACCGAGATAACATGCTTTAAGTGTCTGGCAGTGGGCCTGGCTCACAGTAGGTGCTTGATGAATAGAACTTGGTAATTTGGGGGTAGTGATTAAGGAGTAGTAGAATGTGGACAATGGGGTTAAATAGACCTTGGTTTTAAATGGTGTACATTCAAAGGATGGGGTGATAATCTCACATTGTTTACTGAGTTACTGTCCAGCTATGTGGTTATAACTGTGCACATCATTACTAGTATTATGGATGTTGCCTGTTCATTCCTTAAAATATTTATTGAAACCAAACCATGTTCTGTGTTTAGCACGATGTTGAGTGCTAAGAGAGAATATATAAAAGAACCATGTGGGGCGCCTGGGTGGCTCAGTGGGTTAAAGCCTCTGCCTTTGGCTCAGGTCATGATCCCAGGGTCCTGGGATTGAGCCCTGCGTCGTGCTCAGTGGGGAGCCTGCTTCCTCCTCTCTCTCTCTCTGCCTGACTCTCTGCCTACTTGTGATCTCTGTCAAATAAAATAAATAAAATCTTAAAAAAAAAAAAAGAACCATGTGATAGCACTTGCTTTCAAGAGGTTAACAGGTGAAAACGATAGCATTGTCACTCAACGTAACAATATGGAATAATCAAATGTCAGTTGTAAGCAATATGGTATATATCAAGTCTGGTGGATTTTAGAAAAAAGAGAGAATTTGGGAGCTGCCATTGGAGGGAATCGTCAAGTCCTACAGGGCTTTGAAGGATGAGTAGGGTTTGCAGATGTAGGGACCGGGATGCACACATATAAAATATATCAGATAGTGACATGTGTTATGGAGAAAATAACAGGGAAGAGGCAGAGGGAGTGCTGGGTGGGTTAAAACTTGACATAGTATACACAGGGAAGGCCTCACTGAGAAGTTCTCAGGAGATACGGCTAGCTGAGCAAAGAACATGGAGGAGTGAGCCATGTGGACATCTGGGGAGTTAGTATTCCAGGCTGAGGGAACTCCAAGTACAGAGGCCCTAAAGCAGATACATGCTTGAGATGTTGAAGAACTGATAAACAGACCAGTGTGGCTGGAGTGCAGATAGCAGTGGGGAAGTCAAAGGAGATGAGGTTGGAAGGTAGCACTGTGGGGCTGATGGTTAAAGAGAGTGAGCAGATCATTTGGGGGCTCCTGTGCCATTTTTAAAGAGTTTGGCTTAACTTTGAGTGAGATGGAAAATCGCCAAAGTATTCAAGCAGAGAAATGGCAAAATCTGACTTCTACTTACAAAGGATTGTCTGCCTGCTGTTTTGAGAAATAGGCTACAGGGAGCCGAGGATGGAAGCAGGGAAATCGCTTAAGAGAAATTTTCAATAATACGGGTGAGAGATGATGATGTCTTGAACTGAAATATCAGATGTGACAAGTGATTGGATTCTGAAATTCTGGATATATTTTGAAGTAGCTGGAAGAATCACACAAAAGCAATGATCTCATGAGGTACTTTGGAGATAGTTAACCTTTGAGCCCTTTGATTTACATTTATTAAGGTTTAGAGATGAGGAGGGCCATTGTAGTTTTTAAAAGTTTCTTTCCTTTACTTTTACAACACTGTTCTGATTTGATCCCTCTCTCTCTCACCCTCCACTCTGTCTCCTTCACTATACATCCATCCCTCATCTTTCCAACCAACCATCCATCCATCCATCCATCCATCCATTAATATCTCTATCCTTTAGGAACCTACGATGTGCTAATTTTAGGAACTGATGCTGATGATTGACAGATGACGATAGCTCATAACCTAACCCTTAAAATGCTTATTGTCTAATAATGGGAATGGCCAGTAAGCAAAAAAGAAGAGAAACAGTCTGACAGGAACTATATTAGAGAGATCGCACAAGATGATGCATGGCACTTATCTGCATATCAAAGAAATCTCCATCGTTGAGATTTTTTCCCCCTGTTCCCTTAAATGTAAGTATTCACTGAAGTTCTGTCCTTTAACCTTTCTTTTCTTTCTCCTTTTGAGATCTCATCCATGCCAACAACTTAATTACCCCTGTTAGTATGTCTTCCAATTCTTCTTCTCTAGTTTCGACCTTTCTTTCAATGCTATTAAGTTTGAAATTTTATCTTTCTTGAATCTGTGGACCCTCACTCTGTTGGCTACTGTTCTTCCAGTGTGCAAGGTTTACACTTCATTCAACTTTGGCCCTTTGTTTCCTATATCCAAACAACTACCAAATCATGTAGAATCTACTGCTGCAGTGTCTTTCTTACCCATTCTCTCTTTCTCCAATCCTCTCACCACCAGAACATTACTTCTTAGCTGGATTGTTGTGATGGCCATATGTGATGACTATGGCTGGTTCTGCAACCTATCCTATACTTGGCTATCAGACTTATTTTCATAAAAGCTCACCTCAACTGCTACCATTGCCTGTGTGAGTATGAATTCTGGAAAAACATAGCACACAGTCAAACCTTATTTTCCTGTTGATATAAAGTCCTCTGCTCCTGCCAAATTGAGTGTCTCTTGCTTTTTTGCTTCTAGGCCATTTCTTAATTTCTTATATTTTTCTGAGTGTATGGAATTCTCTCCTTTCCCATCTCAGCCTTTTAAAATCCTACCCATACATCAAAGCCCATTTCCAGTTATTATCTATAGGTTACTTTTTCTGTCTGTCTCAATCAAATAAATATATATAACTATGTAATAGATAAACCATACATTTGTGATGTTTACATGTAAATTCAGCAAGCATGTATCTACTATGTGTTAGGGTATATCTAGGTTGATGATGTTAGAGATTACCTATCTATCTATCAATATATACACTTATACCTGTAGGCACATGTAATTAATTGAAATATGGGAGTACATTGGAAAGATCCTTCACCTGGCCCAGGTAGAAGTCAGGAGAGCCTGAGATTTCTTAGAGTAGGAGAAAAGTGGGTTCCTAGGGCTCTTTTCTTCTCTATTTTGGAGCTTAGATTTATTAAAATCAGAAAACTGTGAGACCAAATTCTTGTAGTTTTCCAGTGTCATGCTCTTGTATAAGTTATTTGCAAGTTCCTTCCACCTGAATGAAGTCCCAGTTGTATGTTAGAAGTTTGGTGTGATGAAGACTGCAGTAATTCCAACTTTCTTTGTACTTCTTGGGGAGGTAAGAGTCCTGGGAATGTACATTTCTCACATATAGCCATTTGTGCTGATGATGGGAGTATGTGTGAGTGACTCTTACAGGACTGTTTACATTGCTCATGTTTCTCAGATCTCATTCTGCCTTATGGATTTACCTCCTCACCTCTAGTAGAAAGGGTATGCATGGGTTGGGATCCACTTAAAAACCTCATTTTTTCAGGGTCATTGTGATATTGCATGAGGTCCCTGGTCCATAGTAGGCACTCGGTGTGATATTGCTGATCTCTCTCTGACATTTTCACTCTCCCACTTCTATAAGTTTCTAAAGAGCAAGAGAATTGGACCTGATATCATTTTAATCACTTAACACAGAATAAGGTGCTTATTAGGTGCTCAATAACTACTTCAAACATAAAATCGTTTATCTTTTAGAAAACTGAATGGAAATCTAAATATGCTGGTTCTCAAATTTGCTGTTCATAAGAATTATCCAGGAAAAGTTTGTAAAAAAAAAAAATCAGATTTATGGGGCTACTCTGCAGATATTCAGTAGGTCTGGGGTGGATCCCATACATCTTCATTTTTAATAAGCAGTCTAGGTAGTTGAGTTGTAGGTGGTCTGAAATTGAGAACACCCTAAAATATGAGATGATTTGCCTAAACTCATCAAACCCACTTAGAAGTTAACCTCAAATCTGACTTTATTTGTATATTAGAGAGATCTGGTTGAACTCTCAGTAAATAATGGTCCTGACTAGGTACATATTCTTCTCCTGTCTATTGGAACGTCGCACACCTGGGAGGTTTTCTGTTTTTTCTGGTTACTCGAATCTTAACTAAGAGACCTCGTATCTTCAATTCATTTGGCTCTTTGAGTAGAACTTGTTTGACCATTTCAGTTGATATGCACTGTTAGTAGGGATGTAAATTGGTACAGATACCATGGAAAATACTCTAGAGGTTCCTTGAAAAGTTAAAAATAGAACTATCATAAAATCTAGTGATCAACCTTCTTGTAATATATCTGAAGGAAATGAAATCAATACCTCAAAGAGGTAATAGCACTCCTATGTTTACTGCAGGATTATTCACAATAGCCAAGATGTGGGAACAACCTGAGTGTCCATCAATGGATTAATAGATAAAGAAAGGTGTGGGGTGTGTGTGTGTGTGTGTGTGTGTGTGTGTGTGTGTGTGTTTAATGGAATATTATTCAGCCATGCAAAAGAAGGAAATTTGTCATTTGTGACAGCATGGATGGATCTTGAGGGGATTATGCTAAGTGAAATAAGTCAGACAGAGAAAGACAAGCACTTTATGATCTCATATGTGGAATCTAAGAAAGCTGAATTCATAGAAGCAGAGAGTAGAATAAAATGGTGGTTAAAAGGAGCTGGGGATAGGAGAAATGGGGAGATGCTGGTCCAAGGGTACAAACTTCTAGTTAAAAGATGAATAAGGTTCTGAGGGTCTTATGTATGGCATGGTGATTATTGTTAATAATACTGTATTATATACTTACAAGTCGCTAAGAGATAAATCTTAAATGTTTTCATCACAAAAAAGAAATGGTAACTATGTGATGTGATGGAGGTGTTAGCTAATGCTGTGGTGGTAATCATTTCGTGATATATGAGTGTATCAAATTAATACTTTGTATACTTTAAACTTACACAGTGTTATATATCAATTATATCTCAATAAAGTTGGAGGAAAAAAAGAAAACAGAATCACTTAAGGATTTCAACATATCCCTTTTGATTTTTGCATTTTTTTAGAACATTGATATAGAATAGCTTTGTTTTGAAAATGAAGTATATTGGCACAATGTTTTTTATTTGAGATGTTAATTGTTCACACAAATATGTACTGGTGCTTCTGTCTGCAGAGCTCCATCAACCAGACAGAAATGACTTTGTTTTCATTTTTTGCCTCTTGTTAACAGAAATGACAATTCTTAAAAAAAAAAAAATGATGAGACTAGTACAGATTTTTATTATTTCAAAAAAGGAAACAAACCCCACACATTCAGTAAAAATACTCCTTAGTTTAGAGGCTCCCATTTGGTAAGAGAATACATATTCCCTCTCATTTTTTTCTTTCTGTCTCTGCGCGCGCGCGTGTGTGTGTGTGTGTGTGTGAGAGAGAGAGAGAGAGAGAGAGTGAGTTTTCAAAATACATGAGATGCCAAAATATATGAGATGCCAACTCACGCCTTGTTGAGTAGAATTGATAGATGACCCCCCCCCATAAAGTTTCTGCTGCTTGCATTTGTTTACCATCTTTTCTAGGCACCAGTGTCTCCTTAGTCTAAGAACTGAATATCCCAATCTGTATTGGATGGAGAATATGACAATTGTAATCTTCACAGCTTTGTCTTAACTTGCTTTTCATCTCTTCTTCATCCACTGTCCCAACAGGTACTCAGTATGAGAATACAGAATTACTTTCTCATTTTTGAATATATACGTTTTTCAAATCTCTTTTTACTTGCTGTTTCCTTTACCTAACAAACACGTCCTTCTCTTGTTGGTTAGGTAAAATCCCATACATTCTTCAGAGCCCAACACAATGGAAACATTACCACTTCCACTACTAACAGTAGCAACAAAAACAACAGTTATTTACAGTTACCTTGTGCCGGGGAATGTTTCGTGATCAAATCAACACTACAAGACAGTTGTTCTAAATTTCTTATTTTTCACATGAAGAAACTTCATTGACCAGAGAGGTTAAGTGACCTGCTAGGTCACACCGAGAGTAAGACCAAAAATCTATATTTAAACCCTATACAACTGAGTATAAACTGGGTGGTTTTAATCATAGTTCTCTGATGCACAGACATTGTTCAAATATGACTATAGATACTGTCTCATCAGTTTTAATTATCACACTAGGTAGTAAGTTCTTTGAAACTGGAAACCATACTGTAGCCTAATGCCTGGGTATAATAGATATCAAATAAATATTAAGTAAAAGAATTGCATAGGTGAACATCCCTTACATTTTTAAAACTTACAAATAAAGAATATTTTTAATTTCCAGAAGTGTTTTGTTCAGCAGCGTTTACAGTTTGAAAATGAATTCTTATATCCAGAGTTTTCCTATACTCTACAAAAAGCTGTGAAAACCACAGATTTGAGAATAAAGTTGGTTGGCAAGAAAATAATTGGTATCACTAATACTTCCTTATTATAACTACTCTACTACTGCTCATGATTACAACTGCGATATAGTGCTTTTAATTATTCCTGACGTATATACTCATTTTATTTCACAAAGAAAGCAGGAAACAATAATTATTATATGCAAAGATACTAAATTTTTCTTTGTTGTTTGATGTATTTCTATTTTAGAATTCTAAGTGATTCAACATTGAACAGTTTCTTGATTGTTGAGTGAGTTCTAAAGGTATTTATTTCTGACCTGATAGTAATTTTACATTTGGTTTAAAAGATCCCAAAGTTTCCATGTCATCAAATTGGATATAGTATAACCTTATGCAGAATTTTAGGGGAAATTTCACCTCTATCCCTGCCTTCACTTTCTCTGATTTATAGATTTGCATTTTTATTGATCCACAGTCAGTTTCTAGCATAAAAACAATTCCAATTTCCTAGCACTGTTGATAAATAAAATCGACTTCATAATGATTTCTTATAGCAAATGTTAGGTAAAAAATTAAGTTAAAAAAGAGAGACATGCACATAAAGAAATAAGGGAATGAATATATAAGGAATTTTCTGTCTGTAACGGGATCCACAATAGATCCCCTTTAAATCAAATTAGTGAATATAACTGTAAGGCCCTATTTAGCCAGAGTGATTTCACCTTAGTTGAACAGCCATTTTGTTGTTTATGCAGTAAGCTTAGATTGACCTTGCCGCCCCCCCCCCCCCGAGGAACTTACTTAGAAACAAGTCTGGGAAACCAGTAAAATATGGCTGACCAGCCCCTGGTAACAGAGACCGTATACCAGGATGTGTCAGGTCAGGGAGAGATAACAGAGGCCAGATGCAAGGAGGAGTCAGGCCAGGTGGAGACATCCAATCAATAAAGTGCACATACTATCTCCCTGACTCCCAAAGAATGTGGTCCCTGCCTTTTGGGCGCTTTTTGGGTGTCAAATCTGACCAAGGTGATAGGCTAGTTCAAATAGCTACCATAGGCTGAATTGTAATTCAATTGGCCACTCGTGTGTGACCTAGCATGACTGTGCAGCTTTCTCTGTGTGTTACAATCTCACTGGCCACCTGTGTGTAGCCAGGCTCAACCACATGGTCTTTGCTCTATAAAAGTTAGTCTGTAAGACAGGGAGGGGTCACCTCTTTGTAAGAGATGGCCCCGGCCGGTCGGTTTGATTCTCGATGCTTGGCGCAAAATAAAGCTTTGCTTTACCTTCGCTTTGTTATCAGTCTCGTCCTTTTGTCCACAGACCCTTCATAACTAATTCAGTAATAACTAATGATTTTACTGATGAAAACTTAAAGTAAATATGAGTTTTCAGGAACCCTAACATCTGGCACAATTCTTTGTTAGTAATAGACATTGAGTAAATTGTGGAGGCCAAGAAAAACAAGGCTGTACCCACCTCGAGTCTAGCTCAATTTCCAGAGACAAATAACTCAGTTCCTTAAGCTCTAATGTCACCCTCCCCTCCATAAACAAAACGGAAGGAGGCTGAGGTAGAAGGAAAAGTAAATAAAGTTAAATTTCTTCTAAACCCAAATCTTACTAACAAGGACGCTTGATAGCAAGAATGTGACATTCCACTAGGAAACTCCCAATTGTCTTCATGCTAGTGCCTCATTAAAGGGAAAAATGGCCTTGGCTTGATAGTAACCAGGTCTTCAATATCCTGTCTTCTTTACCCTGATAGCCCTTCTGAACACCCCCTTTGTCCTCACCCACCGCTGAGTCCACCCCTACTCTGCTTTTAAAAACTCTGACTGTAATCTGGCTCGGGGTCCAAGTCCCTACTCCGCTGTGTCGGGTATACTTGGGCCCAAGCTTAAACTTGTCAAATAAACCCTCATGTGATTGCATCGGTGCTTGGCTCCTTGGTGGTCTCTCAGACGCGAAATCTCGGGCATAACATAAATTCTTGTCGCAGAACAAATAGGGTGACATAGGCATCTCAGGGCGTGTATGGAGGTTGATGCAAAATCAGTGACAGTGTCTGGAAGAGCATTGGTTAAATGCGGGAAGGGAGACAAAATACTTGGCTGGATGCGTAATGTGTCTTGAATGCTGGGTATGGAGTTTTGGACTTCATTTGCCGGAGGATAAGGAACTATGCTAGATTTCTCTGCAGAGAATTAACCTGATTAAAGCAATATCGGAGAAGATGGATTCAGTGCCAGTATGTGGTACCGAGGATAGAAAAACTCTGGGCTCTTAATTGGAGGACAATTGCAATAGTCTAATTGAGAGGTGCTGAAGGATAGACTAGAATGAAGGTTGACATTTATGGCTCTCAGATCACAACCAAACAAAATAAAAAAGGAATTCTTTAAGGTAAAAGAAGAGAAACGCTTGCATCCGTTAATTAAGTCTCATTTATTCCTCGAGCCATTTTTGAACAGTGACCATGTGCCACACCCTGTGTCTACCAAGGTTTGAGAGATGAATGAGATGATATTTTTGCCTCCAAGAGGCTCATGGTCTAAGAAGGGAGACCAAAATCTAACCCAATAGTTGCATATATTAGAGGATTGCTTTTCTCCTAATAGTAACATAAGTTTTTTCTGTAATCCTCATTTGCCCTTTGGGTTTGTGCTTAGTAGTGTTTAGTTAGACTGACCAGGATTAAGGCAAAGTCTGCGATATGCCATCTATGAAAGGGAGTCAGCCTCTGGTTGATTTAAGGGTGTGTTTCAGATCCCATTCACCGCCTCAGGCTCCTGGGCTGCTGTTTAGCTAAGGATAAAAGAACTCAGACAGCTGAGGATAAAAGAAGCGGAAGAGAAAGGGGGAAAAGCATCAAACTCTGCAGACACAAGCTAATGGGCAGACTTCCAAAAACATCCTCAGGTTTCCTCAGCTTTGATGAAGTGTTAAGATCTTGTTTTCATGGACTGAATGTCTTTCAAATGTGTGATAGATCCTCTTGCCAGGAGTCAAAAAACAGAAGAGAATGAGCCCTCTTAGTCTACTACTGCCATCATTTTACTTTATTTGAACAGCAATCAACTGATGAAGAGGGCTCAGACTTGTAAAAAGAAGGGAAAAAAATGTTTCTTTATTACTTACCAGTCTTGGGGCTCTGTCAGCAGTACTGAGAGCACTTGCCAAGTAAAATGATTTAGCAGGGGGAAAGTAGTTTGTAAGTGCAATTTCCACCCCTTTCTCCCTGAAAGTAGATGACAACTAAGACACCAGCACGATGGAGGAGTGTACATGAGATTCTCTGGGTATTTCTTGCTGGCTCGCTCCCTGACCCAAGATAGAACCGACTGTTGCATTGCCTGGGTTTTGGGGATGGGCTGAAGTGTATAAGGAGGGCGTGGTAAGTGCCAGGCACCTAGTAGTGCTCAGTTAGCGCTTATGAAAGGCTGCAGTGTCTTTTCATCTTTCACACCCCTTTGGGTTCTCTTCTCAACCACTGTAGGTTGCAGATATACAAAAGGCAACATTTGGAACAAAAAAGACATTGTATTGAAAATGAAGCAAAACGGATCATGTGCGACTTTCAGGGGTTATGAATGTGATTTTGAAAAATAAGTCGTGATATGTGTGTGTGTGTGTATTTAAATATATAAATTAAACAAGGAGATGGGCTGTCACATCTCTAATGCTGAGACAGCCTATGTAGGCAAACCAGACCTATGCCTTAGGGTTATGAAATCAAAGAGCTATGACCACCAATCACAAATAGCCAACTAGCCTTTAAACTCTAAACAATCAAATAATTTCCTTTCTTTGCCTTCCAATCTTTTCTTCTCTCTCTCTTTTTAAAGATTTTATTTTTTTGTTTGACAAAGAGAGAGAGCGAGAGCTAGCACAAGCAGGTGGAGCAGCAGCAGAGGGACAGAGGCAGAGGGAGAAGGAGTCTCCCCACTCAGGAAGGAGCCCAATCACGACTTGATCCCAAGACCCCAGGATCATGACCAGAGCCAAAGGCAGACACAACCGAGCCACACAGGCGCCAAGCAGAAGGAGTGGGAGAGGGAGAAGCAGGCTTCCCGTGGAGCAGGGATCTCCAGATCTTTTCTATGTAAGTCCTTCCCTAGACTCCTGTTGGTGGGGTTCTCTTAACCACTGCTGGTTTGGTGTTGCCCCATTCCAATACATTCTTGCTCAACTTAACTCTTAAATTTTTAAAAAAATATTTTATTTATTTATTTGTCAGAGAGAGAGAGAGAGAGAGAAAGAGAGCACAAGCAGGCACAGTGGCAGGCAGAGATGGAGAGAGAAGCAGGCTCCCTGCTGAGCAAGGTGCCCGATGTGGGACTCGATCCCAGGACCTTGGGATCATCACCTGAGCCGAAGGCAGCGGCTTGACAGACTGAGCCACCCAGGCCTCCCTAACTCTTAAAATTTTTAATATGCTTCAGTTTATCTTTTAACCATATATATGTGTGTGTGTGTGTGTGTGTGTGTGTAGTATGTATTTTGTATATAAAATTGTCCCTTCTGTGAAAACATTTTAGACTGAAAAAAAAAAAAAAACAAGAGTTAGCTCTCTCCAAATTCAAGTGCATTTTCTGCATATCTGCATAATAGTCATTGGACAAGATTGATTGCATAAATAGATGCACCTTCTTTTTCTTTCTGTTTGCTATTTGATCAAACACTAGATCAAATTAGTAGATTAATTTTAGGTTTATACATGCTAACTCAAGTAAAAATCTTACTACTTTTTTCTTCTTTTTTAAATAATAGACTACTGTTTCAAAATCAGATGCCCTGGGGCACCTGGATGTCACAGTTGGTTAAGTTGTCTCAGTTGGTTAAGTTGTCTCAGTTGGTTAAGTTGTCTCAGTTGGATGTCTCAGAAGGCAGTTGGCTGCCTTCAGCTCAGGTCATGATCTCAGCCTCCTGGGATAGAGCCCCATTCCGGCTCCTAGCTCAGCGGAGAGTCTGCTTCTCCCTCTCCCTCTGTGCTTTCCCTTTCCCTCTCTCTCTCTCTCTCTCTCTCTCTCTCAAATAAATAAATAAATAAAAATTAGATTCCCTTTAAAAAAATAATTTATTTGACGGGGAAGGAGCGGAGAGAGGGAGAGAGAGTCTTAAGCAGATGCCTGGTTGAGCACAGAGTCCAACACAGAGCTCCGTCTCACGACCCTGAGATCATGACCTGAGCTAAAACCAAGAGTTGGAGGCTTAACCAACTGTGCCACCCAAGCGCCCCTAGATCCCCTTTCTAATGGTTAATATTTACCTATGGCTTTAATTTCTTAGATGTATCTTTTAGCTCAGACTTCTTCCAGTTTGACCTTTAAAGAATTGCACATTAGTAAAAGAGAGGATATAAGATAATAAGACTAAAAATGATCTTCAGATTTTTTTTTACCCCAAATGATCACATAATTGGGTGTGCAGATTATACAGTTCTGAAGCAGAGTGTAGGGTATTCTGACTTTCTAATTATAATTAAAACTAAAATCATTATTATTTTTTCCAAAAAGAAGAACAAGGACATTTAATGATACCTGCTTTATAAGGGGCCCTTTCATACCTCATATGAAACTTCCATGGCCAGAACAGCTAATTATTTCTGCAGATATTTCACCAAACATATGAGCCTTCAAATAGATTTTAGCATTCACATTCCCCTCAAATTTTGGTAGACAGAAGCATTACCCAACAATACTTTAAGAAAAGGCAAATTCCAGTACTCCATCCACACAGATTCTTGTTTTGTAGCTTTGAGGTGGGATTCTGAAGTCTGCATTTTTTCTCTGCTATTTCTCGGGATATAGCTTTTGAAATTGCTCCAAAGGCATATCTCAGTCTTTTGAAATTGCTCCAAAGGCATATCTCAGTCAAATGCTCACAGTCGCCCTCCTGCCTGTCATAATATTCATTCTTCTCAGTGCAAATATAAACTTCATCAAAGCATACTCTTGCTCAAAAATAAAGTGGTGCGTTTTTGTGGTTTTCATATTGTTAGGTGATTCTTTGTGAGTTTAGGAACAGCCTTAATAACTTTAACTTCTTGGTTTAAGATTTGCATATGAGTGAAGGAATTTCTCAGGGATAATTCAACATTTAGATGAAATGTCAGCATTACCTGACATTCATAGACCTGACCGCAGTGTGTCAGAAACGGAGGAAGAATCTACAGTGTTGTCTTTGGGAAAGGAGAGTTTTTGGAATAAATTAGAATTTATGCTGGGCCATTTTAGGTTGTTCTCAGATGTTACTCATTTATTTTAATGTGTCTTTATTATTTTGTTTTGGTCTTTCATAAGTCAAGTTTAGCCTCACTTGAATGAAGTGGAAAAATGGCAAGGGAAATTTTGAAAGGAGTTTTTGTTTGTTTGTTTTGCCAAACAATATATGAGGTGTTTGTAGTTGAAGTGAGCTAGGACCTGTTGTATTTTACAAAAGTATCTACCTGATTTCTAGAATATTCTGGATGGACATTGTCCAACTGAACATTGTACAGTGATGAAATTAGTCCATATCTGTACTGTCCAATAGGTTAGCCACTAATCACATGTATACTTGAAATGTGGCTAATGTAATATAGGCTGAATTTTCAATTTTTTAATCTTATTGAATTTTACTAACTTAAATTAAAATAGGTACATGTAGCTAGTGGCTACCAAATTGGACAGCACAGGTCTAAATAGTATATTCAGAATTCATCTATAGCCGTATATATAGAACTTACATATGTCAAGCCCAAACAAAATTCAAACTCCTTAAGGAAAATTCATGTTTCTTTAAAGCATGATAACTAGAAGAGTGGCTCTTAAATTAACCATTCAAGGAAAAGTCACTCACCTTTTAGGCTTTTATCTTCCTCAGTGGAATAAAGAGGAACGTGGCCCAAAAAGGTTTTCCTAACTTCAACACTTTACAATTTGCATTTAAATTGTTTCTAGAAACTTAATGAAGAACACAAAGAAATCCAGAGTACATTTTTCTTGGCTGGCTGCTTTTTTCCCTATCGATTTTTCTTTCTGTGGCCTTTTGCACTTCCATAATTTCAGTTACCATCTCAGCTCTAAACCTCTGCATGTGTCCACTTACCCATACTCTTATCCTACAGTTACAGTGATTGAAGGCTATCTCTTTTTGGATATTCTACTTTCACACTCAGTGTAAACATCCATACATATGTGCTGAATCAGGTGCCCCTTTCCCCATGTATGTGTTAGAATCCTAACCCCCAGAACCTCGGAATGTGATCATATCTGGACATAGGGTCTTTAAGAAGGTAGCTAAGTTAGAATGCGGTCATTAGGGTGAGCCCTAATCGGATATGGCTGGTGTCCTCATAAGAAGAGGGCATTAGAACACAGATACACACAGAGGGAAGACCACGCAAAGACACAGGGTGATGTCCATCTATGACCAAGTGGACCCTCGGAAGAAACCAGCTCTGCAGACATCTTAATCTTGGACCTCTGGCCTCCAGAACTGTGAGAGAACAAATGTCTGTTGTTCAAGCCGTCCAGTCTGTGGGACTTTGTCATGGCAGCCCTAGCAAGATAATATCCTAAACGCTAAACTTAATGTTTTTGTCAGTTTGGCACATTACCTAAAGCTTCTTTAAAATTTTTTTTTAAAGATTTAATTAATTTGTTAGAGAGAGATCACAACTAGGCAGAGAAGCAGGCGAGGGGTGCAGGAGCAGGAAGCAGGTTACCCCCCCTGAGCAGAGAGCCCACGCAGGGCTGGATCCCAGGATCCTGAGATCATGACCTGAGCTGAAGGCAGAGGCTTAACCCATTGAACCACCCAGGGCCCCCTTTAATTTTTTTTTTCCTTAAAGGATACAAACTTTTTATCCATTCTACATTAAGGAAACAAACAAACAATATTAGAATAATGTGTTACAGTTTTTAAAGCTTTGCTCTTTGGTATTTCTATTATTTCTTATCTCCTGTTTTTGACAACTCTTGTTTTTCCTTGCTTTGTTAGAGAGATTCCACCTTCTTAGAATCTCTGTATCTCGTCCTTTTATGCCTATTCTAATTCTCATTGACTTCTAAGACATGGCCCAGGTGATCTTTAAATTCAGGGTGAGCTACCACTGTTCTCAACTTCCACTGCATTTCACAAAACTCTACATTTCGCTTATTGACTTGAGTACGGGGTCCCTGTTGTATTGATTAAAAGAAAAAAAAATCCAGTTTCCCATACTATGGGAGCTCTTGGTATTTAATGGGCACTCCAGAAACATTTTTGGAAATAAACATGTCTTAATTCTTTAGTTCCTAAGTTCCTTGATAGTTGTTCCTTCTCATGTTCTCTAGAAATGCAGAGTTCACTGAGCATTTGCTACATGCAAGCCACTACAATTATTAACCTTTCACTTCATCGGGCCTATATGCAGAGGTGTATCCAAGGTGTGCTTTCTTTTGCTAGATGCTTAGTTGGGTAACCATTCAAGCATAAGAAGTGTCTACTTGACTGTGCCATCTTACCTAATACTGATTTGAAGTGAACTAGTTGTGCAAAAAGTGGGTAACTGTTATAGTTTGATTTGTAGAGAAATAACATGCTCTTAAATGTCTTTGCTTTTTAAACGCATCTCTGCTCTTGACTGTATCTTTCCATTCTTGGAAGATATATAGTAGTTGATTAAATTCAAAGAAGTCCTAAATCAGTATGGAAAATCAGAAATTAATATCATTTTTCAGGCAGGCAGAGTTCAATCTATTAAAGTTGGTTTTTACTTTAATCCACAGATGACCATATTGGCTTTATCATACATCCAACAGGTCTCTGGGCCAAATGTTCTAAGAATTTTTTTTTTTTTAATGAGTAACTTGTATTTTATTTTTAAGATTTTATTTATTTATTTGATGGAGAGATCACAAGTAGACAGAGAGACAGGCAGAGAGAGGGGGAAGGCAGACTCCTGCTGAGCAGAGAGCCCAGTGTGGGGCTCGATCCCAGAATCCTGAGACGGTGACCTGAGCTGAATGTAGAGGCTTTAACCCACTGACCCACCCAGGCATCCCTGTTCTCAGAAATTTAACAGAAGTATTGAGGGACATAAGAAGTAGTGGTCTCCTTTATTTCAAAATGCAGTTTTGTTTTTTTGTTTTTTACTTGTGTACATTTCTGAAAAGAAGAGTTCAAAGTGGCAATGAAGGCAAGCCTGAGAAGTGATGGTCTCTCAATCTGCAGCTTCTATAAATTGAAAAACATATGGGAATTTACCCAGGAAGTAAGATAAAAGAAAAAATTGGAAACAATAAAAAAAGGAGAGCTAAACTTCATCTCTCTGTTCAGTTCACATAGGACTTAAGACCATAGACACCATCTGCTTGAAATTCTGTTGATGTGGTCTATAATTTCAAAAAATCCCGAGTTACACCTGTGCCTAACTCTATCCTCTGCATCCTCCCTCCACGGAGGAAGCAGAATATTCCTGATGGATTCAGAGTTAGGATCAGGGTGGGAGTGGGGAATTAGTTGAATTTATTATTCCTTTCTGTCTTCACCACACAGCATCATCAAGAAGTAAGAGCCTTCCCAGGACTTCTAGTTCGGTTCTCTTGACAGATGAGAAAAATGAGGCCCAAAGGAGTTAAGATCTGGGACAAAGCCAGATGTTTTTTAATTCACCCGAGTGTCATTTTCACCAGTTAGAGAATGCTAACGATTAACATTCATTTGAACTGAGCTACTGTTACATGAAAAGTGGACAACTGTGGTTTCTAAATATCTAGGTACAGATTGAGGCAGTTCTAATTTTCATGCGTATCCAGAGAGAAATGTCAGGCAATTTGATCTTACAATATAAAGGTTATTCATCATTAACCTGGTTGAACATCAGAAAAGGAAATTTTGATGAATAAAATAAAGCAACTGACACCCAAGTTTCAGAAGCTTAGATAATTTAAATGAAGATGAACTTTCTGTTTTTTTCTGATGACATTTACTGACTGGAAAGTCTGTATTGTTATCTGGAGGAATGATGTAAAATGGTATTGCATTGTTAAAAGTATTGTTTTTCATGTGACTCATAACTGGAAAAAAGTCAGTTCAATATTACAAATGTATAAGTTGATTAATGTCCAGTTATCTCACTGGATAAACTACTTCTTGGAGGAAAGCATTCATCCTTTTTCTTAACTTAATTATTATAAAAAAATTACAGTGTTTTTAAATTATGAAAAACACACCCATAAATTTGTTCTGTGCTATTAAAACTATTATTATTTTGTGTATCCCCTTACAGTTATTTTAAATGGCACTCTTTAAAAAAAAAGAATCTTAATCTTGGTCCTCAGGGGTAGAGATTTGAGTTTATTATACTCTCGGTCATTGCTGAGTACCTCATGGTCTGGGCAAGGCCATTCTCATTTTGTTTTTCTCCTTCATTTTCATCCACATTCCAATTTCATTTGTCCATTAGTCATTTGTTCTTTAATCTGTGTCCATTGTGATGTATGCATATCCACATTCTGGAAAGATCTATTGCGCTATTTTATCTATGCTGTTATTTTATATAAATGGTCTCATACAAACCTCATTCACCTCATCCTATATTTTTAAGGTGATTTCTTCATAATACTGTTATTTCTGCTCTTCAACTCCTTTTTAGAGGTGTGGATCTCAACTATTACATTTTTCATATTCAGAATCTCCTGATTCTGCCTCCTCATGACTCTGGTGATGGTTGATGTTTATAATATTTCACTTGTTTCTTCTAGGCTTCCCTTCCTTTCTTTCTTTATACTTAAAATAAAATACATTTTATTTTTAAACTTTTGCCTAAGATTTTTATTTTAGCCATTCCATTAATTTGCTGCTTCGGCTACAAGAGTGTTGAGCTTGGTGTCTTCCTTCTGTAGAACTTGTGCTCGATTTAAGGAGTAGGGTCTGGGGAGACAGAGTAAGGTGGACCTCTTTCCATGGCCATGCCTCTGAGTGGTGCACTCTCTCTCTCTTCCAGGGCAATACACTGCTCTGATAGTTGCTTCTCTTGAGTTAAGTCTCCAAGAGCACTGGTTCTAGAATGTTAGCATGCATCAGAGTAGTCAGGCATGCTTGTTAAAGCACAGGATACTGGGCGACCCAGACTTTTTGATAAAGTGATCTGGAGCAGAGAGGAGTATTTGCATTTCTCACAAGCTACCAGTTGATGCTGATGCCACTGATCAGAAATCACATTTTGAGAGCTACTGTCTTGAATACTGGCATAGAAAGAGGAGAAGTAAACCAATAATTAGGTGTTGGCTCATCTACCTCCAGCTATTTTCTTCTGGTCCTCCTTCCTAACTCCAGGATCCATTCCTGAGTGGAAAGCTCTGTTTAGCTCTGACTGGCTCTGGCTGGTCCTCCTGTTGTTTTACTGCCTGGACTAATTAGGTAGAAAGTGATCCAGGGCCCCCTTGAGGCAAGATCAAAGGTCACAGAAGGAAGTTCTTAGTCTATTCTCTTGATCATAGTTTGGGGCCATTTTCTACTCTAGTCTGTCCTACTTCAGTTCCCTCATTACTCCCATCTGATGGGGACCTATCAAAGTCTGTTTCATTAGAGCTTTCTCTCTCTCTCTCTCTCTCTTTTTAAAGTTATTTATTTGAGACAGAGAAAGAGAGAGAGAGAGAGAAACCATGAGCAGGGGGGAGAGGCAAAGGGAGAGGGAGAAGCAGGCTCCCTGATGAGCAGGGAGCCAGAGGCAGGGCTTGATCAAGACCCTGGAATCATGACCTGAACCGAAGGCGGACGCGTAACCATCTGAGCCACCCAGGTACCCCAGTTTTGTGTTCTTTAAACATTTTTATTTATTTATTTACTTTTGGCTAATAAAAATTGTGTGTATTTAAGGTATACAGTATAGTATTTTGATATACATATACATTGTGAAATAACTGCAATCAAGCTAATTAACATATCCATTATCTTTTATAGTTACTTTTGTGTGTGTGTGTTTAGAATACCTGAAATTTACTCTCAGTAAATTTCAATTATACAATCAATTATTATTATAATTACCACACTGCATAGTAGGTCTCCAGACTTACTAGTTTTATGACTTGAAGTTTGTATGTTTCAGTTAGTATCTCCCCTTTTCCACTGCCCCACTCCCCCAGCTTCTAGTTACCACTCTACTGCTCTATATTACTATGAATTTGACTTTTTTTTTTTGAGATCCCATATGTAAGTGAGGTCATACAATATTTGTCTTTCTGTGTCTGGATTATTTCACTTTGCATAATGTCCTCCAGTTTCATCCATGCTGTCACAAATGGCAGAATTTCCTTCTATTTAAAGTTGAACAATATCCCACTGTATGTATGTGTGTGTGTGTATATGTATATATACACCATATTTTCTTTATCCATTTGTTGATGAGCCCTTAGGTTGTATCATATCTTAATTATTGGGAATAATGCTACAGTGAACATGGGTGTGCAGATGTCTCTTTGAGACCTGTATCTTTCAGATACCCAGGACGAGATTGCTGGATCATATGGTAGTTCTCTTTTCAAGGAACCTCTGTACTAATATCTATAATGGCTGTACCAGTTTACATTCTCACCAACAAGCATTCTCTTTCCTACACATCCTTGCCAACACTTGTTTCTTGTCTTTTTGGTAATAACTATCCTAAGAGGGGTGAAGTGATATCTCATTGTGGTTTTGATCTGCACCCTTGATAGTTAGTGATGTTGAGCTTTTCATGTAGTTGTTAGTCAATTGATGTCTTCTTTGGAAAAATGTCGATTCAGGGTCCTTTGTACATTTTTAAATCTGGGGTTTTTTTTTTATATTGAGTTCTATGAGTTTCTTACATATTTTGGATATTAGCCCATCTACAGATACATGGTTTATAAATATTTTCCCCCATTTCATAGGTTGTCCTTTCATTTTATTGGTTGTTTCTTTACTGCACAGAAACTGTTTAGTTTGATGTAGTCCCACCTGTTCGTTTTTGCTTTTGTTGCCTGCGCTTTTGGTGCCGAATACAGAAAATCATTGCCAACACTAATATCAAGGAGCTTATTCTCTATGTTTTTCTCTAGGAGTTTTATGGCTTCATGTCTTGCATTTAAGTCTTTAACCCTTTTTGAGTTGATTTTTGTATATGGTGTAAGATAAGAATCCAATTTTATTCTTTTGCATGTGAATATCCAGTTATCAGCACTATTTATTGAAGAAACTATCCTTTACCCATTGTATATTCTTGGTTCCTCTGTCAAAAATTAGTTGAGTATGTATGTCTGAGTTTATTTCTGGGATCTCTATTCTGTTCCATTAGTCTATAGGTCTGTTTTTATGCCAGTACCATACTGTTTTGATTACTATAGCTTTGTGGTATAGTTTAAAGGCAGAAAGTGTGATGTTTTGTTCTTTTTGCTCAAGATTGCTTTTGCTATTTGGGGTCTTTTACGAGTCCATATGAATTTTAGGATTTTTTTTCTATTGCTTTAAAAAATTCCATTGGAATTTTGATAGGGATTGCACTGAATCTGTAGATTGCTTTGGAGAGAATGGACATTTTAAAAATGTTAAATCTTCCAATCCAGGGTCATGAAATATCTTTCCACTTATATGTATCTCCAGTGTCTTTCATCTATTTTTTTTTTCAATGTACAAATCTTTTACCTCCTTAGTTAAATATTCCTAAGTATTTTATTCTTTTTTTTTCTTCTAAATGGGATTATTTTCTCAGTGTCTTTTTTGAACAGCTTTCTGCTAGTGTGTAGACATGCAACTGAATTTTGTATGTTGATTTTGTATCTTGAACTATACTGAATTCATTCATTAGTTGTAACAGTATTTTAGTATTCTTCTAAGATTTACTACATAAGGGGTACCTGGGTGTTTCAGTCATTAAACATCTGCCTTTGGCTCAGGTCATGATCTGAGGGTCCTGGGATCGAGGCCCACATTGGGCTCCCTGCTTAGTGGAGAACCTACTTCTCCCTCTCCCTCTGCTGCTCCCCCTGTTGGTGTCCTCTCTCTCTCTTGCTGTTTCTCTCTGTCATATAAATAAATAAATAAAATCTTAAAAAAATATATATATACTACATAAGATCATGTCATCTGCATAGTTTTATGTTCTGAGATACACTGATCTCCCTCTTATTTGTGTATATATGTATATGTATATGTGTATATATGTATATATGACCCTCTTATCTCTAGGGTCAAATGCGGGGGCAGAACCAATATCTTATATTAGTTTGTCATGTACAGTTTTTCAATGTTTTATTGTCTATCTAGCACCTATAATTGCTATTTTAAAGTTTATAATCATGATGTGTAATAATGATTATGGAATACTGTAATAATGCATTACTTGGATAAACTGTATTTTGTTTTAGTTTTTAAAGATTTTATTTATTTATTTAAGAGAGAGAGCACATGCAGGGGAGGGGGAGAGAGAGAGAGGGCCAAGCAGACTCCCTGCTGAGCGGGGAGCCAGACGTAGAGCTTGATCCCAGGAACCTGAGATCATGACCTGAGCCGAAGTTAGACCCCTAACCCACTGAGCCGCCCAGGTGCCCCAGCAAACTATATTTTATTTAATTATCCCTTACTTGTGGACGGTTGGGATGTTTTCCACTACCTCAACATTAGTAATAGCATTAAATATATTATCTTTTAGCAGCTACACAGGTATTTTTAGATACTTTCCTTTTTTTGTTGTTTTCCAGTATTCTGAAAGAGTTAAGGCAGCTTTCAGAAGAGCTTTAAAGTTCTGGGAGAATCTGGCTCTTTGTGTCTGATTCATTTTCTGAGTGGGTGGTGTATGGCTCTAACCTTGTCACTGACAGGAAAGTTCAGATTTCACACTGTAAAGAAAGAAGAGGTCTGTCCTTACAGCTCTCTTTGACTGAAGTATTTGCCTTCAGATGGGATTATACACACTCTTCCATCATCACTCTGGTTCTTGCTAGTGTCAGTTCTTCTTTGAATTGAAATTGCAATTTCCTTTGTTCATCTGGGCTATTTTTAAACCTTGGCAGCTCCTTTGAAAGGCACAACTTGTGTTCCAGGTTTATCCTGTTCAAATATAGTAATAATGGTTATACCATTGAGTGCAACCAAAACAAGCAAATGAAGGAAAGCATGTATTTCCAAAATGAATGTTCAGATGGCATGACTTTCGTTTTTATATAAACATAGCATTTTGGTAAGCAACATTTGAGAATAGGTTAGTGAATCATCATGGGAGGAAACCAGAGAATCTTTGATTTTCAAAAGGATGTTTGCAGTCATGTACGTCAACTTACCACCAAAAGCAAAACTCATCTACAGTGTGCCTGATGGTCTATCAGTTTTTGAATAAACCCCTTCCATGGCTGGATTACCATCTCATCAGAAAACCCATTTATTCTTGGATGGCTATAATTTAAAAAGTTCTCCTTTTCTTTTTTTTCTTGAATTGAAACCTGTCCTTTTTTTTTTTTTTTTTTTTAAGATATTCAGTTGTCCCTTCTGTTTTTATCTCTATCTTTATACCCTTTTCCAGAAATATTACCTATTCTTAAATGTTTGGTCTTCTCTAGAACAAATAGGCTGCTAATCAGCTCTTCTTATCATATGTTCAGGAACCCCCTTTCTCAGATCTCTGGTTAGGGTTAGGGGTAGGGCTAGGGTTAGGGTTAGGATAAGGGCTAGGGTGAATGCAAAGGTATGTGCCTGGCAACCTGAAGTTCAGACACCTCTCCAGAGAGTAAAACCCCAGGCTTCTGCTGGGGTGAAATGAAACTTGTCTTTTTAACATCTACTTAATAATATATTGACTTCCTTTTGGAGCCATATAGAAAATGGGGTATGTCTCCTTATCATAATCCTTTAAATATTTGAAGACATCTATGTAGTTTCCTTGTATTTTTTATTCTTTGGGACAAGTATCCTTAGGCCATGCAGGTTTTTTGTTTGACAAGATGATGCTATCTATATTTCTAATCATCTTAAAGACTTCCCTGTATATTTTCCAATCTGTCCATGTTCTTAAAATAAGGGCTGTAGAGCAGAAAATATTGGCTCACAGAAGTAATGGAACCACTTTGCATTCCTGAAATCTTGACTTGAGATATTTTGTTTTACAAATATTTTCAAGACTTTCTGCAGTTTGTTATCATATATGGTTTCCCTGTAATATAGCTATAGGTACTCGTTATTTCCAACAGTCTTCTCCTAGAACATAGATGCTGAGAGATGGCACCTCACTCATAGAGTTAGGTATAAAATTGGTAATTATTAAACTCTTTTGTAAGGGCTCTGTCATAAAGCCATCGTGCTTTTGATAGGAAGTATGGTTCATAATAGACAAAAAATTATCATTTATACCTGAGAGCTAATCTGTAATTGCAGTTTGAATTTCATGGCCCAACATGGGAGAAAATAAAAAAGAATTTGTTAACAAACAACAACTAGTAATAGGCAGTTTTGTATCCCAAGAGGATTTGTGGTCTAATTATTTGTAGAGCATATCAGACTTAAATGGAAAGGGATCTTTCACTTCATACCCTCCTAATTGCTCAGGTCATTGACCATTCCTTATTCATCTCAACAACCTAGGAATCATTTGTATTTTGAAAGAGTATTTGAGAGTTGATTTCAGTTTTTTACTTTTTTGTTTTCTTTTATTTTCTTTCTTTAGGATTTTATTTATTTGTAGAGAGAGAGAGAGAGAGGCAGAGAGCACAAGCAGGGGGCGGTGTCAGGCCCAAGGAGAAGCAGAGCAAGGAGCCTGATGCGGATCTTGATTCCCGGACCCCAGGATCATGATCTGAGCTGAAGGCAGAGGCTTAACCAACTGAGCCATCCAAGCATCCTTTCGTTTTCTTTTTCTTTTTTTTCCTAGTTTGTACTCTACACGGATAATTACTTTGATCATTTTGAACATCTTGATTGAATTTAGTCTGTCTATTTAATAGAAAACAAAGTCAGTTAATGTTTAATGACATTTATTATTCAAGTTAGCCACAAGTGTCAATCTAGCTATCCCTTAAAGATATAAAAATAAAAAATATGTGTTATATTTAGCGGTTTATCTTTTTTATATAATGAGTTAAAGACCTTTTCAATTGTGAAATTTGTGTACAAATATGTATATAATATGTAATAAATATATATACACACAAATATAAGTATATATCTCATATAACTCAGTTGAAGAAATAGACAACATTATTAATGCCAGAAATACCCTTACAAGCTCTCTCTTCCCCTACCATGTGCACTTCAGACCTCCTTCCAACAGCCATCCTGTTCAAAAACAATCTTAGCTTTTATGATAATTACTTCCTTTTTTTAAAAAAATGGTTTTATTATCTGAGTATGTTATTGGTTAGTTGTGCCTATTTGGGGCCTTAGTATAAGTACCATTATTTTTTGGATCTTTTTCTATGGCTTCCTGCTTTTGTTCAATGCTATGTTTATATGATATGTCCACATGAATATGTGCAGTGTGTTTCATTTATTTTAATGCTGTATATATGGCTACATTATAATTTATCCAATTTACTATCATTATACCATTAGGTTATGCCTAGTTTTTGCTGTGTGTTTTTATCTGTTAAAGGTACTGCTGCTAGTAATAATTTTTTATGTCGACTGGTACACAGGTGCAAAAGATTTCCCATTATTTACTTCTAAAAATGGAGGTGTTGGGTTGTAAATATATGAATGTTTAACTTTACTACATTGGACCAAACTGTTTTCAAAGTACTTATATCAGCCATATATGAAAGTCCCTTATCCTATATCCTTGTAAATACTTGGTGTTGTCAGACTTAAAAACTTTTGCCAATCCGGAGGATATATTATGTACTTCATTGTGACTGTAATTTGCAAATCTGTGATTACTATTGAAACTGAACTTCTTTGCAAATGTTTACTGGGCATTTGAGTAACCTTAATTTTTGAAGTGCCTGATAAGGTTGTCTTTTTCCTTTCTGATTCATAGGCTTCAAAATAATATTCTTGATATTGGTCATTAAGTGTTATGAATGTTGCAAATATCCTTAACTAATAGAATTTTTACTGCATTTAATATTTATATATTTTTTGAATTGATGTGCTTGATTTTCATGTGGTTGAATGTATTGTCTTTTCCTTTTTGGTCAGGGTGCTTTTGAATTGTAAGTTCTGTTTAAAATCTTTTCTTCTCTTTGTTGAGAACATGAAAATAATTTTTGTGAGAAGCTTTATTGCTTTGCTTTCAATTATTTTGTTTTGAGTGGCAGGAAACATCTATCTGTGTTATATATGGACAAATTAAAAACAAAGAATGATTTCCATTTCTTTGTCCTAAACATAGGACACTTTGTATTTATGGAAGATACTTACTGTTCTATTTAGTGCTTAAAACCAACTGTATAAATAACCTGTTTCTGAGTTGTTTTTCTCCCCCATGTATTTAACTGCTTAGAAACAAACAAAAACAGAAGTCTGATTCTTCTAGAACCTATTGTTCTATTTCGCAGTACCAAATAATTTCTGGAAAGTGCTAGGAAATGGTAGAACCAAAGTGTGCAGAACACTTGTTTCTCTGAAGATTCTGGAAGCCATCATTTAGCCACGTGTAGGCTAATACTTTCTGAAGTCACATTGACAGCCATCTGAGAATGGAGTGTAGCTATTGGAGGGGAATTTCTCATTGTTTTAACCTTTGTTTTTAGGTGATGATAAACAACCCCTTTTAGCCTAGAAAAAGTAAAATTAACCTTTAAGTTCATGAAAGCATTCCTCAAAAGAGGTGAACTATGGTTGAAGATGTTGTCTTGCTTTTTGGTTATGCCTGAGATTTTGCTTAATCCAAGGTCAAAAATATTTATGTTTTCTTTGTAGAGTTTTATAGTTTTAGATCTTAGAGTCAGTCTGTGATCCATTTTTCAGTTCATCTTTATGTCTGACGTAAAGAAGGGGTCCAGCTTCATTCTTTTGCATATGTGGCTATCCAATGTTCTAACGCCACTTGTTGAAAAGACTATTCTTACCTATTGAATTGTCCTAGCACATCTATTGAAAAACACCTGACCGCAGATTTAAGATTTATTTTTGAACTCTGATGTTTCATTGATCCATATGTCTGTCTTCGTTACCACATTGTCTCAATTACTATAGCTTCGATGTAAGTTTGAAATAGGGAAGTGTGCTTTAACTTTGTTCTTATTTTTCAAGATTGTTTTACTTATTTTAAGTAACTTGTATTTTCACATTTATTTTAGGATAGCCTTGTGAATTTTCATAAGAAAGTTAGCTGGGATTTTGACAGGAATTACATCGAGCCTATAGATAAATTTGGGGAGTATTGTCATCTTACAATATTAAGCTTTCTGATTCATAAATATGCATTTCTTTCTATTTATTTAGGTCTTCAGTTTTCCTCAGTAATGTTTTATAGTTTTTGAGTATGCATTTTATACTTCTTTTAACAAATTTGTTCCCAAGTATATTATTCTTTGTAACACCAATGTAAATGGAATTGTTTTCTTAACTTCAATTTTTGATTGTTCATTGATGGCATATAGAAGTACAACTGTTTTTTGTCTATTATCTTATATCTTGCAATCTTCTTAGATTTATTTACTCGTTCTAAAAATTTTTGTAGGTACCTTAGAGTTTTCTATATACAAGATCATGTCATCTATAAATAGAGAGAGTTTTAAGTTGCCTTTTCAATCGGGGTGCCTTTTTTTTTTTTTTTTTTTTTGTCCAACTGTCCTGGCTAGAACCTCTAGTACAGTTTTAGATAGAAGTAGCAAAAATGAACATTCTTGTCTTATTGCTGTTCTTAAAGGGAAAATATTCAGTCTCTCACTATTAAGTATGATGTTAGCTGTGGATTTTTATAGATGACCTTTATCAGATTGAGGAAGTTTCCTTCTATCCCTAATTTGCTGAGTGTTTTTATCATGAAAGGATATTGCATCTTGTCAAATGTTTTTTTCTGCATTATTGATGCCCTTTATGAGGTTGAAGAAGTTTCCTTTCTTTCCTAATTTGCTGAGTGTTTTTATCATGAAAGGATATTGCATTTGTCAAATGCTTTTTCTGCATTACAGAGTTGATTATTTATTTTCTTTCACTGTATTATATTGATGGGGTGTATTACATTAGTTTATTTTCAAATGTTAAAGCAACCTTGCATTATTGGGATCAATCCCACTGAGTTATTGTACAGAATTTTTTTTTTAATGTTTTAGGTTCAGTTTGTTAATATTTTGTTGAGGAGATTTATGTCTGTATAAGAAATACTCATCTATAGTTTTCTTGTAATGTCTTTGTCTGGTTTTGGTATCAGGGTAATACTGACTTCGAAGAATGAGTTGGGAAGTATTCTCTTCTTATTTTAGAAGAGTTTGTGAATAATTTATTCTCTTTGAATGTTTGATAGAATGAAACAATGAAGCCACCTGAGCAAGGGTTATATTATTTGGCAAATTTTAAAATTATTAACTCAATATCTTTGCCTGTCATAGATTTATGCAGATTTTTAAAATTTTTTCTTGAGTCAATTTTGATAGTTTGTACTTTAGTAAGAATTTTTCCATCTCATCCACGTTATTTAATTTGTCAGTGGATTAAGTCTTTGTTTGTGATATTTTGCAATTAAATGAAGGTTCCCAACAGTTTACTTAATGTTTAGGATGGAGTTTAAGTAAAAAACACAAAATCCAACCCAAAGCCAGTAAAATAATCTGGTATAATTCCATAAAGGCTATGGATCACACTTTTTCTTTGGAAAGTGAAATCTCTGTTACTTCAGGCTGTAGAGGGAAAAACCAAGTGGGGAGAAGAAATGCTTAGACTCAATCTCTTTTATCAGGATTTTTTTTTTTTTTCCCTGAGACTTCTGTTTCAAGGATTTCCTGATTCCTATGATTGTACAGGGCTCTATGGAACCAGTTTTTTAATGAGTAGATTGGGCTGGGCAAAGAAACGAAACAGCTATGGTGCTGTTTTTATGAAGGAAAGCCTCTTTCTATTTTTTAAAAAGATTTATTTATTTATTTAGAGAGAGTGAGTGGGGGGACAGAGGGAGCGAGGTGGGGCAGAGGGAGAGAGAGAGAGAGAATCTCAAGCCGACTCCAGGCTGAGCGCTCAACCTTATATGGGACTTCATCTTATGATTATGATTATGATTATGAGCTGAAATCAAGAGTCAAGTGTTTGACTGAGCCACCCAGGCGCCCCAAAAGAAGGCCTCTTTTTGAACATCCTTTTCATGCAGAATGAACGTAACTCTTAGGTCGCAAAAGGGCATTTTACTCAGGACTATCTCCCTGCATAGCTTTGGGCTATGGAGTTTCTAGATCTGTCAGAGTCATATCTAGTCCTAGGTTACCTGCCTGAGGAAACAGCCTGAGTCAGCCTTCCTGGCCACAGTGTATCCCCCTGATGCCAATTATGCAGTCAACTCGCGTGCCTCAACAAAGGGAGAGATTCCAAAGGCTTTGAGAACCTCGTGTGTGGCATTCAAGTATGGGGACTCAGCAGGCTGAGCAGCAGTAAACTCAACGACTTACAGTTTACTTGGGAGTTCAGATGCAGGGTGCAGAGGAAGTCTCCTTTGGATCCATCTCAAGGAAGAAATTTAATGTTATTCCTTTTATACATAGCTTCTGGGCTTTTGGGACTTTAGTCTGGGGGACATCAAGCTTTGAAGAATTATTCTTGCTGGTCCAGGATTTCATCAGCCATAGCTGTGTTGAGGTCAGGAAGTTTGCTGGGAAATGTGTTGAAATGTCCTCAAAGGAAGAAAGAGGTCTTGGAAGCCAGTGATTACGTGGGCCTAATCATTCATATTGGAGTGAAGTAGAACTAGGAGCTAGCTCATTTATGTTCATTCAGAGAGAATGGACCATTCCTAGGAATTGTGCAGTCTGGAAATGTTTAACTGTGAGGAAATCATTGCATTTAACTTCATAGATTTATGCCTGTCTTTGTATTAGAGATGTCAAACTTGGGGATTTGGGAGATGTCTTATGCCTATTTGTAAGTTTAGTCAAAACCTGAATGACTCTAGGCCTGTCCTCTTGGAAATATATAGCTTTCCAGGAAGGGTTGCAGGAGATATTGTCGTTTCAAGTCAACAGGTGTGGCTAGAAGTTAGGAGAAGGGAGAAGAGGCTGGTGAAAATGACTTCAGTCAGTTCCTCTTCCTATCTGGCTTTCAAATGGAATCTGCATCTTCCAAAATTTTTAATAAATTTGGAAGCTTAAATTATTTTTCCTCTCCATAGCTTGGATGCTCTGGGTTCTGACTCTCTGTCTTGATAGGGAGTTAAATTTCCTTTAGAAAAATCATATGTATGTGTGTGGCTTGTAATCTGACCTAGATCCCTCTTCTCCTGATGTGTTTTTTTTTTTAAATTTTTTTATAAAGATTTTATTTATTTATTTGACACAGAGAGAGAGAGCGAGAGCAAGCACAAGCAGGTAGAAAGGCAGGCAGAGGCAGAGGAAGAAGCAGTCTCTCTGTTCAAGAAAGGAGCCCAATCACAGCTTGATCCGAAGACCCCAGGGTCATAAGAGCCAAAGGTAGACACTTCACCAACTGAGCCACCCAGGTGCCTGGATGTTTGTTTAGTAGGTTCTCCCTCCCTGCAGTCAGCTTGCTTTGGGTAAGAAAAGCCAGGAGAACCAGCTGTTTACCTTTCCAGGAAAGGCCTAACATTGATCTCAAGGCTGCTTTGGAGATTTTGAAGGCCCTGGTAACTGCCGCCTTCCACTTCAATGTTCCGACTACTTCCTTGCCCTCCTGCCAAAATCCCCTCTCTTACTGTGTCCCCATCCCTCTTACTCTCAACTTTTCACATGGTAGCAACAGACCGTAAGTACTTTTGTGTGCTAGTCTAGCTCTCCATACAAATACTATATGCATACCATATGCATTTAATGAGTCTCATGTACTTGACTTTTCAAGGCTATTTATTCTAGGTGATGAATCAAAGTTTTACAGGATGTGCTTATTATGTTTCCCTTATTTTATGCTAGTCCTACAAAAATGGAGATTTATAAATTGTAGTAACTAGGAATTTATATTAGAATGATTGATAATAGCAGTGTCAAGGATTTGTTGGGGAAAAATCCTCAGACATTATCATGCCAACCTCTTTTAATTCTCACAATATTATATTTTAGTTTTTGAAGATGTAATTTTTCAGTGTAAATATTGTTTGTATTCCACTTTCCCAAGTAATTATTATTTCTATAAGTCTACCTAATTATTATTTTTAATGGGCTTAATCTTATCTATCATTTAGATATATATGAGCAGTTCATTAACCAGAAACTTTTTAGGTAGATTTTAATTTCCATCCGTCCTTCCTCCTTCTGGCCTTCTTTCTTCCTTTCTTCTATTAGAGCTCCATTTGGAATGGATCTCTTATTAATGTAGGTGTTTACTTTTGTTAAATGTATTTCCTGTGGAAAAATTCCCATGAACAGGGTTGCTGGATAAAAGCATACGAATGTCAGTGATTTTACAAACAAAAAAATTTTTACATTTTTAATGCTTCTAGCTCTGTCAGTCTACACGTTTCAGCATGGTCTTCAGCATCATAGAGCATCATTTAAAACATGTTTTATTACTTTGAGATGATTAAATTGTTATCTCTAGTTTGCTTTAATTTGCTTTTCTTTTTTCTTTCCATGTTCCTTCAGAAGCACAATGAGCTGAGGTTACAGAGTTCTACTGATTGGCCTTATAGTGCAATGCACTTGATTGGTTGCAAGAAAGTAGGCTCCATGTGAGAGGAAGAGATGGCCTGGCACGAATGGCCTGCCATTGCTGTTACCTGGGAGACTTGTTCTGCTCTCCCAATGAGTTCCTAGCTCTGGCCACCAAGGAGTTATAACTGAGCTCCGTCAGTGGACTCACACATGAGAATGTGTTTTAACCAGTTGGGAACTCTCACAGGGAGTAAGTACAAGGACGTCAAAGCCACTCACTTCTACCAGTGCAACCTCTCATCAGAAGCGCTGTTTAAGGGGTCATCTTGGAACCTCAAAAGACTCCACGATCGTGCAGAGAAAAGGTACAGCTATCTGAAAAGGTGCCAGGGAAAGAACCGGTCTCCCAGCCAGAGACTGTGTCGGGAAAACAGAAGGCTGCTGGATAGCTTCCTCTACCTTCAGAGCCTGTGCAGCCTCAAAGGAAATTCAAAGGGGCCAAGGTAATAGGCCTGGGCCATTTAGTTCTGGGGAACTTTTGTTTCTTTTCTTGTGCCCATCTGACCCATGCCAGTCCTCCACAGAGGGAGAGCAACTGAGAGAAATTCTTTGTATCTCCCAGACCTCCTCGTCTTCCACATGTGGTTCTCTGCCTCATGAGTATGCACAGCACAACCTGAGGAAAACAGCCTCATGGCAGCACAGGCCAGAAGGCACCTTCACCTTGACCCTTTTCAACATGTGAATACCTGAATCCAGACTGAGCTCTAGAAAGAGAACCTGACTCCAGAGATGGCCATCCATAGTGACAGAAGCCAGGAGCCAAAGACTAGGGAGGAGCAACAAGATGTTTCAGCTCCCTCTGTTGGGCCCCACCACAGCAGATCTCAGAAAAGCCATGTGGTCTTACATTACCAGTAAAGGGTACAACTTGGAAGCCAGTTTTCTTTCTTGCTGTGATTCAGGTAAGACTGAAGAAGGTGAACATACATCCTTGAACTCACAGGTCTGCTCAGAAACAACTAATGAAACTTCTTTAGATACAATTGATGCAGTCAAATGCTCTACCACTGAGCTACACCCCCTAGATACAATTGATGAAGAAGAGTAGCTCCCTGAATCCAGGAGCAATGCAGGTAAGTGGAGTTGTCCATCCCAAAGATAACTTGGAGACATGTAAACCACCCAGTAGCCTCAAATCTCTTAAAAACAACTATTTCTGCTACGCTGCCAATTCCATTGGGCCAGAGTCCCAAGTAAAACATGGCTTACACTTGGTTCCTGTGTCCAGTCACAGTATTCTGATGCTTTCATCTGAGCTGAGCTCTACCTCCAGCAAAGCATTTGGCACAGAGAACAAGATGAGCAGCTTTTCTGAAAGACAGTTTCTTGCTGGTTCCTATGTGGGGCAGAATGCTTCCATTGGCAAGTCCTGCAACAATTTACAGGCCACTCAAAAAAATTGGAGGTCGTTTCTGCAGAAGAGCTGCTGCCCACCATCACGGTGGTCCTGGGCTGGCCTTGCATCAACCACAACTTCCTCACCACAGGTTGGCAGGGTCTGTTGGATCTGTGAGATCACCACTCTGCTGCTGAACCTGCTGCCTTCAGGGAGCCCTTCAGAAATCAGGCCTGGTGCTGTCCCACCGTCTCCATGACCTGCTGCAGAGCTGTAAGGGCGAGATCTTCTCTGGTTCCTGCAACTCCTTGGTTATGTCTTCACCTTTTTTTATGCCCTGTTCAGATTTTCACTCTTGGCTGTGTCTGGGTTGGTGGCCAGACTGCCATGCTATGATTTCATTTGTTCCATCTAAACTAAGCATGATCACAATAGCCCAAGGATTAGCAGATTCAGTTCTGCTTCTGATAATCTGAGAATAGGTGTTTTATGGTACAATATTGGTATTTTTTCCGGCATCTGCTGCTCCCAAATTTTCCAATTTTGGCTTCTATGACATTGTCTCTTGCCGCCGCCTTCTTCTTCTTCTTCTTCTTCCCCTTCTTCTTCTTCTTCTTCTTCTTCTTCTTCTTCTTCTTCTTCTTC